>NC_091987.1:7532308-7654808 GCF_044704955.1 Pristiophorus japonicus
GGGCATTACCCTCTGGAACCTGGTTTACGGTTACTTTATAATCACCACACAATCTTTCCTTACCATCGGACTTAGATACAACAACAATGGATATAGCCCAATTACATCGATCTATCTTACAAATAATGTACTCAGTCTCTAGTCTTTTGAGTTCTTGCTCAACATTCTCCTTGAGTGCATATGGTATGGAACATGGCTTGCAGTAAACCGATCTAGCGTCCTTCTGTACCCTGACACTCGCCTTGAAACCTGGGATCGGACTGCCCGTTTCACAGAACACCTTCGGATACTTCTTGATAACCTCATCCTTTGATGAAAATCTTGCTTCCACACAGAAAATTTCACTCCAATCCAGCTTCAGTGAGCTCAACCAATTTCTTCCTGGTAAGGCAGACTTGTCTCCTTTCACTACTATTAGAGGCAAGTTCTGAAATTGATCTTTATATTTCATCGGTACGGTGATACGACCTACCACAGGAATTTTCTCTCCCGAGTAGCTTCGCAGCTCTATCTTGGACTTCTCCAGTTGAAAATCACGCAATTTGTCGCGATATAGTGACTCCGGTACTACACTCACGGATGCATCCGTGTTGATTTCCATTGGTATCTTGAATCCCGCAACATCTATTTGGATTTTGATACTTTCCGAATCGCTGTCCGTTAATCTCGTGCTCCTGATGACGTGTAACTCTAACATCTCCTTGTCCTGTTGTTGTTCTTCTATGCTATGTAGTCTCTTGGGATTTCTACTCATAGCTTTAAACGCTGGAATCATAGGTTTGAACACTGATTTACCCTTCAGTCGGCATGCCTTCGCAAGATGCCCCGTCTTTCTGTAGAAGAAACACTCTGCCTTCACGCATGGACAACTTTGAGCAATGTGTTGTCCCAGCCACCTATAGCATAACTTTGACGCTCTGTTAGAATTTCCAGTTTCTGAGACTTTGGGCCCCCACCGTCTTTTACTTTGAACCTGCAGGTGACTTACCTCGGTTGACTGACGACTGTAATTATTATTTAATTCTCGGGAATATTGTTCGGCCATGCTCATCGACCTTGCTGTCTGACAAGCAATCTCAAAAGTCAAGTCATCCGTCGTCAATAACTTTCTTCTGATCACATCATTCCTCACCCCACAAACAAAACGATCCCGTAATGCTCGGCTTTGAATGTTTCCAAAATTACAGTGCTTCGATAGCTTTTTTACATAATAAGAACATAAGAACATAAGAATTAGGAACAGGAGTAGGCCATCTAGCCTCTCGGGCCTGCTCCGCCATTCAATAAGATCATGGCTGATCTGGCCGTAGACTCAGCTCCACTTACCCGCCCGCTCCCCGTAACCCTTAATTCCATTATTGGTTAAAAATCTATCTATCTGTGACTTGAATACATTCAATGAGCTAGCCTCAACTGCTTCCTTGGGCAGAGAATTCCACAGATTCACAACCCTCTGGGAGAAGAAATTCCTTCTCAACTCGGTTTTAAATTGGCTCCCCCATATTTTGAGGCTGTGCCCCCTAGTTCTAGTCTCCCCGACCAGTGGAAACAACCTGTCCGCCTCTATCTTGTCGATCCCTTTCATTATTTTAAATGTTTCTATAAGATCACCCCTCATCCTTCTGAACTCCAACGAGTAAAGACCCAGTCTACTCAATCTATCATCATAAGGTAACCCCCTCATCTTCGGAATCAGCCTAGTGAATCGTCTCTGTACCCCCTCAAAAGCCAGTATATTCTTCCTTAAGTAAGGTGACCAAAACTGCACGCAGTACTCCAGGTACGGCCTCACCAATACCCTGTACAGTTGCAGCAGGACCTCCCTGCTTTTGTACTCCATCCCTCTCGCAATGAAGGCCAACATTCCATTTGCCTTCCTGATTACCTGCTGCACCTGCAAACTAACTTTTTGGGATTCATGCACAAGGACCCCCAGGTCCCTCTGCACCTCAGCATGTTGTAATTTCTCCCCATTCAAATAATATTCCCTTTTCCTGTTTTTTTTCCCAAGGTGGATGACCTCACAATTTCCGGCATTGCATTCCATCTGCCAAACCTTAGCCCATTCGCTTAACCTATCTAAATCTCTTTGCAGCCTCTCTATGTCGCTTTCCCACTAATCTTTGTGTCATCTGCAAATTTTGTTACATTGCACTCTGACCCCTCTTCAAGGTCATCTATGTATATTGTAAACAGTTGTGGTCCCAGCACCGATCCCTGTGGCACACCATTAACCACCGATTTCCAACCCGAAAAGGACCCATTTATCCCCACTCTCTGCTTTCTGTTCGCCAGCCAATTCTCTATCCATGCTAATACATTTCCTCTGACTCCGCGTACCTCTATCTTCTGCAGTAACCTTTTGTGTGGCACCTTATTGAATGCCTTTTGGAAATCTAAATACACCACATCCATCGGTACACCTCTATCCACCATTCTCGTTATATCCTCAAAGAATTCCAGTAAATTAGTTAAACATGATTTCCCCTTCATGAATCCATGCTGCGTCTGCTTGATTGCACTATTCCTATCTAGATGTCCCGCTATTTCTTCCTTAATGATAGTTTCAAGCATTTTCCCCACTACAGATGTTAAACTAACTGGCCTATAGTTACCTGCCTTTTGTCTGCCACCTTTTTTAAACAGAGGCATTACAGTATCTGCTTTCCAATCCGCTGGTACCTCCCCAGAGTCCAGAGAATGTTGGTAGATTATAACGAATGCATCTGCTATAACTTCCACCATCTCTTTTAATACCCTGGGATGCATTTCATCAGGACCAGGGGACTTGTCTACCTTGAGTCCCATTAGCCTGTCCAGCACTACCCCCCGAGTGATAGTGATTGTCTCAAGGTCCTCCCTTCCCACATTCCTGTGACCAGCAATTTTTGGCATGATTTTTGTGTCTTCCACTGTGAAGACCGAAGCAAAATAATTGTTTAAAGTCTCAGCCATTTCCACATTTTAATGCTACGATGTAATCACTGATACGGTCATCAGACTTTTGATTCCGTATCCCGAAACGATAGCTTTCAGCAATTTCTAACAGTTTGGGATTATAGTGCTGCTCCAGCTTCGTTAAAATCTCTTTAAGCATTGTGTCCTTTGGCTCATCAGGCACAAGCAGATTTACCAGCGTTTCATACAATGCTGGACCTGCCTCCGATAAGAAGATCGCTTTCTTACATTCCAACACAGCCCGGTTCTGGACTGCATTGTCTGGAACTTCGATTGTTATTTGCAGTGAAATACATTTCTAGCCGATCCACATAGGCTTTAAAATGTTCCCAGTCATGTCTATATTCACCCAAATGTCCGATTACGCCTGCCATTTTAATCTCTAGCTGTTCACACCATGTGCTGTATTTTACATCGTATTTTTGTAGCTTTTTCCAAAGACAGAAACTTCCAAAGTCTCTCTGTTGGCTGACTGAATCCTTCTCCAACAAAATTTATGCTATAAATCATCCGAAAAATCCCATCTCATCGCCAAATGTGATATATTCACAGAGCACAGCACACACAGCTCCTAACATGGCAGGCAGCTTTGCCAGAAGCCTCCGGAAAAGCCTGGTTCTGATTATTATGAACTCTGCAGTTGCACTACACAATACGTCCACATCCACAGTGTGGAGCTACAATCATTACAAGCTTACAGACGTTACATCAGTAATGTTGACGATGAAACTACTGGATTGTCGTAAAAACCCAACTGGTTCACTAATGAAGGAAACCCGTCTTGCCCCGAAGGCCTATTTGTGACTCCAGACCCACAGCAATGTAGTTGTCTCTTAACTGCCCTCTGAAATGACCCAGTGAGCCACTCAGTTGTACCAAATGACAAAGTCAGCAATGTGGGAGTATCTTCAGCACATGGCCTGCAGCGGTTCAAGAAGGCGGCTCACCACCAACTTCTCAAGGGCAATTAGGGATGGCCAATAAATACCAGGCCTTTGCCAGCGACGCCCACATCCTGTGAATGAATACATTTTTTAAAAGGTGGCTCGGTACAAATGGCACAAGATCTCAGCTCGAGCCACCAACACATCCATGAGTTGATCAGAACTGCTGATGCTCCTGGAGAGCAAAGAGTTTTTTATAAAATAAATTATCTTTGGTGGCACTTTATTTCTGTCGCACCATAATTATACATTCCTATCATGCCAATTATCACACTAATTCACACCAATACCTTTGCCGTTGCAATTACACAGTATTTAATTATGCTACCACCAAACATGCCATTTACCCAGTAATTAATGTGGAAGGAATATATAAGCTGTGTTATTAGACTGTAAATTTAGTGCAGAAGTCTGCTATCATGGCCCATTAGTGTGGAACACGTCTGTATGTAAATCAAGCCAGTACATTTATGAGGGTCAGTTAAGAAAAACATAAATAAGTTGCAATTACGAATTGGTGAAAACCCTTTTACCATTTGTTTGCAAACTCCTGGTGCGATGACCTAAATGAACCTCAGAAATGATTATCAGCGA
The DNA here is from genome assembly GCF_044704955.1 of Pristiophorus japonicus. NCBI lineage: Eukaryota > Metazoa > Chordata > Chondrichthyes > Pristiophoridae > Pristiophorus > Pristiophorus japonicus. Next base: position 7,536,805 of record NC_091987.1, read on the forward strand.
TGTCTCAGTCGACAAATATTTAATGCATTTGTGTGTCATTCCTCCTCCCACACTTTGAGCTGAGGTGTGACCCCACTTGCAATAAATGAGGACGCACCTGCATTATAAATAGGTTGCGGTGAAATCGGTTGTGCTGTTCTTTCTCGTGTTATGTTGCCATGGCAGACAATGATGCACGGGTTTACTTCTCAACCTTCGCCCCCAAAAAATACACTTGCTAAAGAATGAAAACAATGCCTCTTTGATGGATCTTGGGGTTAAAATACGGGCAAAAGTCATGATGCGAAAGAGGGTAAAGCTGGACACAGAAAAATGTCACATTGATACAGTGAGGAAGGCTGATTTGAAGTTGAGGCTAAGGCACATTGTCAGACCATGAGCTTGGTGCCAGATTTGAGGGCCTGATCTTCAAACACTCTTTTCCTCAGGTGACTGAAGGCTGCGCTGGTGCACTGGAGGCGGTGTTGAACCTCGTCATCGATAGTAGGCTCAAGTGCAGGCAGCGGAAGGAGCGTACGGCAAACCAGACTCCCCACCCACCCTTTCCTCCAATGACTGTCTGTCCTACCTGCAACAGAGACTGTAATTCCTGTATTGGACTGTACAGTCACCTGAGAAATCACTTTCGGAGTGGAAGCAAGTCTTCCTCGATTTCAAGGGACTGCCTATGATGATGACGATGATATTGTCAGACTGGGGCAGGGAACTTTAATTGACAGCTGGCTGTGCTTTGCCCACCGAGAATGATAGAACTGGAGAGAAGGAGGCTGTTCAGTCCATTGTATCTGAGGAGGCTCTCCGACAGACTGCCCTGCTATGCCCACACCCCTGCCCATTTCTCACACCTTTTATATTTTGTCTTTTTCAAATATTTATCCACGTGTTAAAAAATAAATAAAGCTGTTGTGGATTCTGCTTCCAACAATGTCTCTGGGAGGACATCCGAAAAAACCCTCGGGATGATTTTCATTTCCATGGAGCTCATAATCCAGGCTAACTCCTCAGTGCAAGTCTGAGGCAGCGTCAGAGGATATTTAACACCCTGTTCTGATCGGGTCAGCCGTGGTTCAGTAATAGCCTCAACAACAACAACAACTGGTATTTATATAGCACCTTTAACGTAGTGAAACATCCCAAGGGGCTTCAAGGGAGTATTATGAGACAAAAAAAATTGACACCGAGCTGCATAAGGAGAAATTAGGGCAGGTGACCAAAAGCTTGGTCAAAGAGAGAGCATTTTGAAGGAGGAAAGAGAGGTAGAGAGGCAGAGAGGTTTAGGGAGGGAGTTCCAAAGCTTGTGGCCCAGGCAGCAGAAGGCACGCCCACCAATGGTTGAGCGATTATAATCAGGGATGCTCAAGAAGCCATTATTGGAGGAGCACAGATATCTCGGAGGGTTTGGGGCTGGAGGAGATTAAAGAGATAGGGAGGCACATTGCAGAAATTTGAGAGTACAGAATCTAGGCTGACACTTCAGTACCACTACTAAGGGAGTGCTACACTATCGGTACTACACTATAGTGCTACACTATCGGCCAATATTTATCCCTCAACCAACATTGCTAAAACAGATTATCTGGTCATTGTCACATTACTGTTTGTGGAGCTTGCTGTGTGCAAATTGCCTGCCACATTTCCGACATTACAACAGTGCCTACACTCGAAAGGTACTTCATTGGCTGGGAAGTGCTTTTGAATGTCCTGAGGTCATGAAAGGCACGTGTTTTTTTTTTTACTTTCTTACATTGTTCTGCGACAATGCAAGACACCCATTCATTTCCTTTTGGCAGTGTCTTCCAAAGCTGTGAACCAAACAACGGTTCTGATATTTTTGACTTCATGTCATCTGTGGCTCAGTGGGTAGCATTGTCACCTCTGAGTCAGAAGGTAGTGGGTTCAAGTCCCACTCCAAAGGCTTGAGCACAGAAATCTAGGCTGACACTCCAGTGCGGTGCTGAGGGAGTGCTCCACTGTCGGAGCTGCTGTTTTTCAGATGAGCCGTTAAACCGAGGCCCCGTCTGCTCTCTACAGTGGATGTAAAACATTCCATGGCACTGCTTTGAAGAATAGCAGGTGAGTTATCCCCGGCGTCCTGGGTCAATATTTATCCCTCCATCAACATATTAAAAATAGTTTATCTGATCATTATCACATTGCTGTTTGGTGGGGTGTGGTGGAGTGGAGAGTGGTGTTAAGATCACAGAATCATACCTTCTTTTGGCTGTAAGGATTGCACACTAAGTGATTTCACTTAATTCCCAGTGGGTGTAATCCAATAGCTCAAAACTGCTCCGATTTGGGAATTTCATTCAGCAAGGTCACAGGGCTGGCTGAACACAGAAATATATCACAATGATACAGTGAGGGACACTGATTTGAAGTAGAAGCGAAGGTACATTGTCAGACTGGGACAGTTGCACCTGACCTAGAATGATAGTATTAGGCAGAAGGAGGCCATTCAATCCATTGTGTCTGGGGAGGCTCTCCGAAGAAGCACTTAGTCTTATCCCCTTGCCCATTTCTTGCACCTTTTAAATTGTTTTCATTTTCAAATAATTATCGACCTTTTCTTAAAGGAATAGCTGTTATGGATTCTGCTTCCACCAATGTCTCTGGTAGGACATCCGAAAAAACCCTCTGGTGAAGAAATATTCTTTGCACCTCTCCCTTCATTCTTTAGTTGATGATTTTAAATTGATGCCCTCTGGTTGCTGACTCAGAGACCAATGGAAAAAGCTTCCTACCACTTTACCTTATCAGGACCCTTTAATTTGGAGCAGCCGACAGTGTTTGCTGCTGGAACCGCTCCAATTCCCCAGTGTGAATATCCTTCATCATGCTGAGTGTAGAAACAAATCACAAGTACACACATAAAGATTTTAAAAAGTACACAAATCACCCCCCGCGTCCCAGGGTACCTTATGTAATCATAAAAATAGCTCTTGGATTTATATTCTGTCATTTTGCGCATCCCTAATGTTCATCGCTCCACCATCGGCGGCCGTGTCTTCAGTTGCCTGGGCCCCAAGCTCTGGAACTCCCTCCCGAATCCTTTCTGCCTCTCTACCACTCTCTCCTCCTTTAAAGCACTCCTTGAAACCAACCTCTTTGACCAAACGTTTAGCTTCCTGTCCTAATATCGTCTTATGTCTCTCGGTGCCAAATTTTGTCTGATGACGCTATTGTGAAGCGTCTTGGGACAGTTTGAGGTGCTATTTTCTTTATAAATACCACTCCAGAGATTTATATAGAATATAGTCCCTTTAATGTAATAAAATATATAAAGTTAAGTTCTTGTTGGTATTGCAGTATTTATCATCAAGTAACATGATCAGCATAACCTGGTTGGCCCTACCTACCTTGATACCATTAACCAAAAGCAGGAAACTATAGACCAGTTAGCCTGACATCTGTCGTTGGGGAAATACTGGAGTCCATTATGAAGGAAGCAGTAGCAGGACATTTGGAAAAGCATGATTCAATCAAGTAGAGTCAGCATGGTTTTATGAAAGGGAAATCACATTTGACAAATTTGCTGGAGTGCTTTGAGGATGTAACGAGCGGGGTGGATAAGGGGGAACCAGTAGATGTGGTGTATTTGGATTTCCAGAACACTTTTGATAAGATACCACATAAGAAGTTCCTGCACAAGATAAGAGCTCACAGGGTTGGGGGTAATATATTAGCATGGACAAAGGATTGGCTAACTAACAGAAAACAGAGAGTCGGGATAAATGGGTCATTTTTGCGTTTGGCAAACAGTAACTATTGCCGCAGGGATCGGTGCTGGGTCCTCAACTATTTACAATCTATATTAATGACTTGGATGAAGGGACCGAGTGTAATGTGGCCAAGTTTGCTGATGATACAACGATGGGTGGGAAAGCAAATTGTGAGGAGGACACAAATTATCTGCAAAGGGATATAGACAGGCTAAGCGAGTGAGCAAAAATTTGGCAGATGAAGTATAATGTGTGAAAATGTGAGGTTATCCACTTTGGCAGAAATAATAGGAAAGCAAATTACAATTTAAATAGAGAAAAATTGCAAAGTGCTCCAGTACAGAGGGACCTGGGGGTCCTTGTGTATGAAACACAAAAGTTACTATGCAGGTACAGTAAATGATCAGGAAGGCAAATGAAATGTTGGCCTTTATTGCAAGGGGGATAGAGTATAAAAACAGAAAAGTCCTGCTACAACAGTACTGGGTATTAGTAAGGCCATTGTAAGATTCAGCGAAAACATCGACAGCAGAAACTTAACCTTTTGCTGAGACACATTTTCTGTTACTGCAGAGAGCAGACAGCACTGACCTGGGAGCAGGTCCAAACATGTTTAACTTGAATACACATCAGCTGGGTGGGAATGAAAATGGCTGAAAGCAGGAGCATCATGGTTGATGGACGCCTTTTGTCATGGAATGGGAACCCATCAGTGAGACATTAAGTAAAGTAGCTGGGGTTTTAGGCCATCGAAAGACAAAGGGGAGCTATTCGGCCACAAAAGCATTGGAGCCAGACATCAAGGCACCACCCAGTTGACAAAGGATCAAGCCAGAGTCTTGAGTTTGCTTTTCAGTTGCACAGCCTCAGGGGAAGTACAGTTGGACTTTTGGTGTGAGAAGATACATTTTTGCAAATATAAGAGAGGCCATCTCTCTCTTTCTCCCCTCTTCTACACCTGCTTGCAACGTACAAGGACTGAGCACTCCACCTGGAATGGAGAGAAGAAACACCAGAGAGCCTTGCTACTTCGACTGGGAAGCTGACCTTGAGACTGGACTTGAAGACCCAGAAGATATGCCTCATCGGGAGAAGCAGCGAGTAAGCCAGAGGGGTAATTGGTGAGCATTTATCCCAGCCCACGCATCTTAAAGATCACTGCATAGTGTGAAAGGGTGTCGTGTGTCCCAACCAAGCCTTAAGATTTTAGTGGGAAGGTATTTGCAAGGATCATAAGCGTATGCACATTCTGTTGGACAGATCCAGTGGTGCAATTTTGAATCCGAGCAGAGGTATTTTAGACGTGGGTACTTCGTGTTAGGGGCCTGTTTAGACAGGCCGGACTGTGTGTTGTACTGTGTTTGTTTGTATTACACACCAGGGTGTGTTCTTACTGGGTGCAGGTGTGTTTTAATTTGAATAAAAGCATTGTGATGGTGGAGATCGAAAAGATCTGTCTATGACTGTATATTACAGTTCACAACTATAATTCCAGTGGCTAGAACTATTGTAAGAGGGGTGATTCGTAACCACCAGGGGCAAAACCACTTACAGCACACCTGGAGTACTGCAGACAGTTTTGGTCTCCGTATTTAAGGAAGGATATACTTGCATTGGAGGCTGTTCAGAGAAGGTTCACTCGGTTGATTCCAGAGATGAGGGGGTTGAATTATGAGGATAGGTTGAGTAGCTTGGGTCTAGACACATAGGAGTTCAGAAGAATGAGAGGTGATCTTATTGAAACATATAAGATAATGAGGGGGCTTGACAAGTTGGATGCAGAGAGGATAATTCCACTCATAGGGGAAACTAAAACTAGCGGACAGAGGGCTAGATCCTCCACTTTTTTTGCATGCTTAACGGCCACTTAACACCCATTTTACTGCTGAAATGACGTATAACGCCCATATATGACCCATTTTGGCACAAAATGGAAACTGACGGGCATTTTTCAGAAACTTATCGGCAAGCGTTACATTCCCCATGTGCTTAACGCCGAGAAAAAATATTACCACCTGTCCACTTTTTTTGGACAGAATCAGCAGAATGGGAGAATCCAACACTCATAATATCGCCCAGCGTTACTTTCCACATGGATTTAACACCGAGATTTAATATTAACGCCCGCCCACTTTTTTTTGTCGTAAAGAGCATATTTACCGAAACTAGCGGCCATGAGATCGCCCAGCGTCAATTTCACTATCCGCATAGATATCGCCCACAATATCGCTCGCCCAAAAAAACGCCCACAAAAAGTGAACCTAACCGGAACTATTCACAGTGTTCTAGATCACATGTCGTGTCCTTTAAAAGGCTGCTGTGTTTCAACATTGGTGGCATTCGGATGTACTCTTCAGGTCGTTGGAGTTGATATGAACATCTTTAAAAACATCTTGACCATACTGTGACCAATTGGAATTGAAGAGCTGTCTTCACAGGGACATTCCTTGTTTGTGACCAATCGGTGGAAAACTGAGAGCTACTGCAATGGGGCCTGTCCTTTCTCACCCTCTCTTGGTGACCAATTACATGCAGCAGACTCGACATCGCTGAAGGAACGCTCCACTGCATTATGTGCCCAATGTAAGACGTGACAGACAGATGAGGAGGACCAGACGTTACATCCCCCGTAAGTACAAGGAGAAGCATTCTTATCTCGACTTGCCTGACATCACCTGCCTTCAGAGACTGCGCTTCCACAAAAAGTTTATCACTGAGGTATGCCAGCTGATAAGGGCAGATCTGCAGCCTGCACTGTGCATCGAGATCAAAGTCACCACGGCACTGTCGTTCTACACCTCGGGTTCTTTTCAGGCCACAGCTGATAACATTTGCGGACTTTCTCAGCATGCCACACATCGCTGCATTAGCCAGGTCACTGAAGACCTGTATGCATGCAGGCGGGACTTGATCAGCTTCCCTGTGACCAGGGAGGCACAAAGTGAGAAGGCTCTAGGATTCTCCAGAATTGCAAACTTCCCCAAGGTGCAGGGAGCAATAGACTGTATGCACATCGCGATGCGGGCACCTTTTCAAGATGCAGAGGTTTACAGGAACAGCAAAAGACTCCACTCCCTGAATGTCCAACCGGTTGTCGACCACCAGCAAATTATATTGGCAGTGAGTGCTCAATTTCCGGGCAGCATCCATGATGTTCACATCCTGTGTGAGAGCACTGTACCTGAATTGTTTAACAATCAGCCACAAGGTTAATGCTGGATGCTTGGTGACAAAGGATGTGGCCTCGCCACCTGGCTGATGACCTCCCCCTGCTCGACACCCACACTGAGGCCAAGAGGCGATACAACAAGAGCCACAGAGCAACTCGCAATATCGTGGGGAAAACCGTTGGAGTGCTGAAGCACTCAGGACGCAAGCTCCAATACCACCCTGAGCAGATAGCTCAATTCGTGGTGGTGTGCTCCATGCTACACAGCTTGGCTATCAGGAGGGGACAAGAATTGCCTGATGAGTCTGACAATCCACATCACAAGAGGAAGAGGAGGACGAGGAGGCGGACGCTGACATCGGCCCAGACAATCAGGCTGACGCTGAAGCCATGTCCCCGCCCCCCTGTAGACTGCATGAAAGGGCCCATGGTGGCATGATAGCTGCAAGAGCCTTACGTCAGGAGCTCATCAATGATCGCTTTGCCTGAAAGAACATTAGTGTTATTTACAAGGCTGACACACTGCTGGGTGTGCAGGTCATACATCAATGGTGGGCATCATCTTGGTGACAGTTAAAGTTTAAGTTGATTGAAGTTAAGTGTGATTATACACTTTGATGTTAAGGAATCACCTGCATGTAATGGTGCAGCTATCTGAGCCAACGCGCTACAAGGTTTTGTTGAATAAAAAACATTTAAACCGAACATTAGTCTGAAATCATCAGTATTTCTATACAAACCAAGACATCCCCCTTCTCTTCCCCACCACTACCCCTTCCCCTTCCCCTCCTGACTCCAAGCCGCCTGGCCGAGGAAGTTCCCAGGTGATGCTTCACTGGGGGGAGGGTGGGGGTGATGGCTGAAATGCTGCTTGGAGCGTCCCGAGGTGGGAACATGCTCCAAGCCCGAAGCAAGATGTTGCTGCTGACTCTCATGTGTGGTTGGCAATGAGGGTGCAGCACCTTGGGGTGCAGTGCCATGCTCCGGGACCACTGGGAGCCCTCTTCCACCAGAGTTCCTGGCTACCAGCTCCTGGGCCTCCTCCATCCCTTCCATGTTATATCTTATTTGTTGGACAAAAACTCGGTGCCAACTGTGTTCTTGGTGCTTAGTAGGCTTTTTGCTACTTGTTAATTTCCGTTGTGCCTTCCACAACAGTCAGACAAACACACACCACAGCCATACGTGCTTTCAGTGCCTCTGAGCCCCCTCTTCTCTGTCTCCTCTTCTGCGCATGTCATGATGACCTCCTGAATCGCGGGAATCGAGCGTTGCCATGTCGTTGCTAAGGACGACCACACTTTACGGCAGAAGGTCAAAAAAATGTAATGCTACCGCTCATTTGATATCGCTTGCAGAACGCCTATTTTCAAAAATGGACACTAGGTGTTTTGAGAATGGGTGAGAAGCTCACGCCGGAAATAACGCCCAACTAAAACTGAGATGAGGAGGAATTTCTTCTCTCAGAGGGTTGTAAATCTATGGAATTCTCTGGGTCATTGAATATATTTAAGGTGGAGATAGACAGATTTTTGAGCGATAAGGGAGTAAAGGGTTATGGGGAGCGGGCAGGGAAGTGGAGTTGAGTCCATGATCAGATGAGCCATGATCTTATTAAATGGCGGAGCAGGCTCGAGGGTCCAAATGGCCTACTCCTGCTCCTATTTCTTATGTTCTTAGCCATAATTATACGAGTTGTGGTATTCTACCTGGTATGACTGTAGTCAAGTGGTCTACTGCTGGGCTCTTGTCCTCAGTGAGCCTGTTGCAGATGTCCTCCCAGTGTAGGGCTGGCACTGCCAGTGACCGTAATGCTTGGCAGTATCTTTGAAGCTTGATTTCCCGCCCCTTCCTCAAACTACTTCCAGGCGCTCTGCCATGCCGACCTGCGGGGGTGGTTCCTCGGGATGGCCAAACCAGCCACCCTCCCCGCCAGCCATCTTCTCCAACACTCACTTCATCACAGCGGCCATCAAAAAGGGGGTTGAGTGCTGGGCTGCTCCGTCACTTGCCCATAGACACGTCATTTCATTTTTAATTTATTCATTCACAGGATGTGGGCGTCGCTGACAAGGCCGGCATTTATTGCCCATCGTGAATTGCCCTCGAGAAGGTGGTGGTGAGCCGCCTTCTTCAACCGCTGCAGTCCCATGTGGTGAAGCTGCTCCCCCAGTGCTGACTTTGTTGCAATGTTTTGGTACAACTGAGTGGCTTGCATGGGCCATTTCGGAGGGCAGTTAAGAGTCAACCACATTGCCGTGGGGTCTGGAGTCACATATAGGCCAGACAGGGTAAGGACGGCAGATTTCCTACGCTGAAGGACATTAGTGAACCAGATGGGTTTTTCCAACAATCTGATAGTTTCATGGCGTTAGACTTTCCACAGAGCCCTCAGTGCCCGACTGCCGCCCATAAAAGACCGGTAAGCTTCCGCATATCGCCGGCGAAACTTTCCATTAATGAGATAAGTAATACCGCCCGGCGAGAAAATGGTTCTCGGCGGTTTCTGGGCGGTTAAAGCTGAAACTCGCGAGAATGGGCAGTTCTTACCTGAATGGACGGTAAGTTTGTAAATTTAGTCTGCGGCTGCGGTTGGGCCTAGGGAGGGGTAAACTCAAACAACATTTTTCACTAAAAAAAAAGCATTCCTGTGATATATTCACAAAGCATAGCACACACAGCTCCTAACATGGCAGGCAGCTCTGTCGGAAGCCTCCGGAACAGCCTGGTTCTGTTTATTATTAACTCTGCAGTTGCAGTACACAATACGTTCACATCCACAGTGTGGAGCTACAAACATTACAAGCTTACAGACATTACACTTCTCCCTCCTTAATGAAGAAGTTATTACAACAAACATCATACATAACTTTCATTTTTATACATAACACAGGATATAGACATATTTTTTTTTCCATATTTACAAATTTAACTTTACCACTTGTTTTCTGTTTCGAAGAGGATACCTTCGCTCTCGAACAGAACCTTCCAAACATGGTGTCGATTTCACACTCATTCGAGGCTCATCCTGAGGAACGTTTTCCTCCACGGAATTTCCTTGATTTTCATTTGAACTCACTCGAACTTCAGGGTCTTTGTTTTCCTGACTCGGACTCAGACTTTCATTTTGATTCTCTCCTGGATTTGTTTCCAGTACATTGGATTTAGGATTTGCTACTGGTGTATCAAACTATCTGATGAGTCAGAAATAATTGAATCATTCCCACCTTCAACTCCTTCCATGTCTGTAGGTAAAATATGATCAATATGAACAAACCTAACCTGTCCATTATCAAACATCTTTACCAAATATGTGCGAGGACCACATATCATCACCACTCTTCCTGGTAACCACTTTACCCATTAATGGTGATGGTTCTTCACTCTCACCTTCTGGCTTAATTTCACACTTCTCTCTTTTACTCTACCTCTATTATGATTCTCTTTCTGTCTTAACTGCGTCTCTTCTACGGACTGTGCCAAATTTGGCTTGAACACCGAGAATCTGGTTCGTTGCTGTCATTTGAGAAACAACTCTGCTGGTGTTCCATGAGTAGTTGTATGAGGAGCATTTCGATATGTAATCAAAAAATTAGCCAATTTGTGATCCAATGACAACTGTCATTTCTTTGGATTTGGATCTAACATTTGTTTTATGAGGGCACGTTTTACAATTTGTACAGTGCGCTCTGCTGCACCACTCGAAGCAGGGTGGTATGATGGAACCTTGGTATGTTTCACACCATTTTTGCTCGTGAACTGTGCAAATTCTTCTGAATGAAATTGTGGTCCATTATCTGAAACAATTTCTTCAGGGAGGCCAAATGAAGAAAATAATCTTCGTAAAATGTCCAATGTTTTACTTGTTTTTTTTTCCACATTGGGAACCCACTTCGAATGGCTATCAATCACAATGAACAATTGTTGTCCTTCTAACTCAGCCTTTGTCACACCCAGGGAGGCCATTTCCATGGTTGTAATGGTACTGATGGTGGTTGCTTGGTTACCAATTGACTTTTCGTACTCTGACTCATGATGTACTCTATATGTTTATCAAGACCTGGCCACCATAAATAACTGCGTGCAAAACTCTTGGTCAAGCACATTCCCAGGTGCTGGTCATGGAGGTCTCCTAATAATTTTGACCTGAATTTATTTGGTATAACCAATCTTGCACCCCACATTATACAATCTTTATCGACTGATAATTCATACCTACGAATGAAGAATGCTTGTGTATCTTTCTCTGTTACCTGGTTTGGCCACCCATTTGCAATATAATCATACACCTTTGACATCACTGGGTCACGTTTGGTTGCTCTACCAATGTCTTCAGCTGTGACTGGCAGTTCATCAATGTATAAAAATAAAACACTTCTTCCCTATCAGTTGTAACTTGTGATGGGGAAGGCAATCTAGACATTGCATCACCATTACTGTGATCAGTTGATCATCTGTCTTCAATATCATATGTATATGCTGACAAAATCAAAGCCCATCTCTGCATTCGGGCTGCAGCTAATGTTGGAACTGGGGACTTTGGATGGAGGATTGCTGTTAGGGGCTTATGGTCCGTAACGATGGTAAACTTACGACCATACAAGTATTTGTGAAACTTCTTGATCCCAAAAATTAATGCCAAAGCTTCCCTTTCAATTTGCGCATAATTACTCTCACTGGCACTGAGAGTGCATGAAGCAAAAGCAATTGTTCTCTCCTCCCCACTACGTGATACATGAGAGATCACTGCTCCAACTCCATATGGAGACGCATCACATGCTAGCTCAATCTCCTCAGATATGTCATTGTGATTAACATGGTGCTCTCTACCAATTTGCTTTTACACTCCTTGAATGTTGTATCGCATTCTTTTGACCACTTCCAATGGACCTGTTTTTTCAAAAGTTCATTCAGTGGATGTTACACTGTAGCCAAATTTGGTAGGAACTTCCCACAATAGTTCAAAAAACCCAAGAATGAATGAAGTTCAGTGACATTTCTGGGAGTGGGTGCATTTCAAATTGCATCCAGCTTTCCCATGGTTGGATGCAAACAATCTTTGTCTACTATGTACTCTAAGTACTCCACTGAGTTTTTAAATAACTCACACTTACGAGTAGACACTCGTACTCTGTGCTTCTCTAGCCGTTTGAGGAATTCATTCAATATGTTATTATGAATTTGCCTATTTGGTGCTGAAATTAGTATGTCATCCAAATAACATACTACCCCTTCAATACCTTGCAAAATCTGGTTCATCATCCCTTGGAATATGGCAGGGGCGGAAGACACTCTAAACGGTAGCCTATTAAATTAATACAGGCCTCGATGAGAATTTATAGTCAAACAAGACTTGGACTCCTCATCTAGTTCAAGTTGTAAGTAGTCATTCGTAAGATCCAGTTTTGAGAAGATCTGACCACCTGTCAGTGTTGTGAACAAATCTTCTATATTTGGCAATGTATTGGGGACATTACCTGCTAGAACCTGGTTTACGGTTATTTTATAATCACCACACAATCTTATCTTACCATCAGACTTAGGTACAACAACAATTACATTGATCTATCTTACAAATAATGTTCTCAGTCTCTAGTCTTTTGAGTTCTTGCTCAACTTTCTCCTTGAGTGCATATGGCACGGAATATGGCTTGTAGTAAACCGATCTAGTGTCCTTCTGTACCCTGACACTTGTCTTGAAGCCTTGGATCCGACTGCCCGTTTCGCAGAACTCCTTCGAATACTTCTTGATAATCTCATTCGTTGATGAAAATCTCGCTTCCACACAGGAAATCTTACTCCAATCCAGCTTCAGTGAGCTGAACCAATTTCTTCTTCGTAAGGCAGGCTTGTCTCCTTTCACTACTATTAGAGGCAAGTTCTGAAATTGATCTTTTTATTTCACCGGAACGGTGATACGACCTACCACAGGAATTTTCTCTCCCGAGTAGCCTCACAGCTCTATCTTGGGTTTCTCCAGTTGGAAATCACGCAATTTGTCGAGGTACAGTGACTCCGGTACTACACTCATGGATACACCTGTGTCGATTTCCATTGGTATCTTGAATCCCGCAATAGATATTTGGATTTTGATACTTTCCGAATCGCTGTCCGTTAACCTCATGCTCCTGATGACGTGTAACTCTAACATCTCCTCGTCCTGTTGTTGTTCTTCCATGCTATGTAGTCTCTTGGGATTTCTACTCATCGCTTTAAACGCTGGACTCATAGCTTTGAACGCTGGTTTACCCTTCAGTCGGCATGCCTTCGCAAGATGCCCAGTCTTTCTGCAGAAGAAACACTCTGCCTTCACATATGGACAACTTTGAGCAATGTGTTGTCCCAGGCACCTATAGCACGTTCGACGCTGTGTTAGAATTTCCAGTTTCTGAGACATATTCGGGCCCCACTGTCTTTTACTTTGAACCTGCAGGTGATTTACCTCGGTTGACTGACGACCATCATTATTATTTAATTCGCGGAAATATTGTTCAGCCATGCCCATCGACCTCGCTGTCTGACAAGCAATCTCAAAAGTCAAGTCATCCATCATCAATAACTTCCTTCTGATCACCCCATTTTTCACCCCACAATCAAAACGATCCCGCAATGCTCGGTTTTGAAAGTTTCCAAAATTACAGTGCATCGATAGCTTTTTTAATGCTATGATGTAATTACTGATACATACATCAGACTTTTGATTCCCAATCCCGAAACAATAGCTTTCAGCAATTTCTAACGGTTTGGAGTTATAGTGCTGCTCCAGCTTCGTTAAAATCTCTTTAAGCGTTGTGTCCTTTGGCTTGTCAGGCACAAGCAGATTACCAGCGTTTCATACAATGCCGGACCTGCCTCCAATAAGAAGATCGCTTTCTTATGTTCCAACACAGCCCGGTTCTGGACTGCATTGTCTGGAACATCGATTATGTTATTTTTAGTGAAATACATTTCTAGCCGATCCACATACGCTTTACGATGTTCCCGGTCATGTCTATATTCACCCAAATGTCCGATTACGCCTGCCATTTTAATCTCTAGCTGTTCACACCGTGTGCTGTATTTTACCTCGGATTTTTGTAGCTTTTTCCAAAGACAGAAACTTCCAAAGTCTCTCTGTCGGCTGGCTGAATCCTTCACCAACAAAATTTAAGTTTTAAATCATCCGAAAAATCCCATCTCATCGCCAAATGTGATATATTCACAGAGCACAGCACACACAGCTCCTAACACGGCAGGCAGCTCTGTCGGAAGCCTCCAGAACAGCCTTGTTCTGTTTATTATTAACTCTGCAGTTGCAGTACACAATACGTCCACATCCACAGTGTGGAGCTACAAACATTACAAGCTTACAGACATTAGGGTCTAGTCTTTCCACTTCACATCGCCCATCTAAGGCCCATCTATCGCCCAAAATGGACCTCTATCCCCCATCTTGAGCAAAAAGTGGAAACTAGGCCCAAAAACATCGCCGGAAAAATAGGCCCCCTAGTTTCCACTTTGATCACCGAGACGATCGCCCAAATGATCGCCCACACAAGGCACATCTCAAGTTTCAGCACCTAGCATGCACCTCGCTGGGCCGATGCAAGGCCCAAAAGAGTGCTGAAAAATAGTTACTTTTTCAGGGCCTAAGAGAAGGAAATGGGCACTACCGACGCCATTTTTAACTTCGGAGGAAGGGTGGAGGCACAGTTGTGAGTCATCTAGAGAGTAAAAAGGAAGAAAAATGTACTCAGAAATTTAGGACAAGGAATATAAATAGGTATTATCAACTTATTTATGCTGAATAGATCTCATATATTGGAATTATTTAGTAAATAGCTTTTACATAGTGACGTTATTTAATGATATTGTTGGTGCCTATCAAACTGACTGATATACAGCTTGGAGAGTACAGAGAGGGCAGACTACAGTGATTCGAGAGTATAGAGTAGAGAGATTATTAAAATTAGTGAAAGTAATTATTGATAGTGATTATGGGGCCTATGCTTTCCCTGCCTTTAACTGCAACTGCTCACACACTGGTTACTGAAAGGATCAATCGAAGAGGTGGCACAGTAATGCGTAGACGGAGACGAAGACAGAGGAGAGACCGTATAGCCAATGAAGGTACTTGGAGAAGCAATCCTACCTGAACTTGTCTGAAAATGCTTGTCTTAGGAGGCTGTGATTCCAGAAGGAGGTCATCGATGAGATATGTCAACTCGTCAACGATGATCTGTAGCCTTCCAGCACCATCAGAACCGCACTGTCCGTTGAGGTGAAGGTTACTGCTGCCCTAGCCTTCTACGCATCGGGATCTTTTCAGGCTTCAGCTGGCGACATCTGCCATATCTCACAGCACGCTACACACTGCTGCATTCGACAGGCGACTGAAGCCCTTTACGCTCGCAGGATGGACTTCATAAACTTCCCAATGACCAGGGAGGCAAAGACCGAGAGGGCTTTGGGTTTCTCGAGAATAGCAGACTTCCTCAAGGTGCAGGGAGCAATAGACTGCACGCACATTGCCCTGAAAGAACCCTTAAAGAACGCGAAGGTGTTTCGTAACAGAAAGGGGTTCCACTCACTAAATGTGCAGCTTGTTGTCGACCACAATCAAACAATTATGACAGTAAATGCTACATTTCCGGGCAGCATCCATGATGCGCACATCCTACGTGAAAGTGCTATCCCTGACCTGTTTGTCAATCAGCCAGAAGGTCACGGTTGGATGCTGGGGGATAAAGGATATGGCCTTGCCAGTTGGCTCATGACCCCTCTGCGTAATCCTGTCACTGAAGCACAGAGACGGTTTAATGAAAGTCACTTAGCGACTCGCAACATCGTTGAAAAGACAATTGGAGTCTTAAAGCAGCGCTTCAGATGCCTGGATCATTCGGGAGGCAGCCTGCAGTACCACCCTGATCAGGTAGCAGAGTTTATTGTGGTGCGTTGCATGCTGCATAACCTAGCTATAAAGAGCGGACAAATAATGCCAGATCATGATGCAGGACCACCTCCAGAAGGGGATGAGACAGATGAGGCAGCCGGCGAAGATGAAGAGGAGGGACAGGCGGGAGAGGACGTGGGCGAGGACACAGGGGAGATTAATCAGCCTGGCGATCTAACACCGGTACCACCTCACCTTTCCCGAGGACCAGTAGCTGGGGCAGTTACACGGCCGCTAAGCTTTTGCGTCAGCAGCTCATTAATGAACGCTTCGCATGAACTATTAATTGTTGATATTCAAATGTTCAATTACAGTTACGGTTAATCAAAAGTTTCATTTGCATGGGTAAACTGAATAAACAAACAAATATGCATGAAAAACTGTACATTGTAAAATTTATGTAAGTAAGAGAGAAGGTACAAAAGTTGTAGAAAATTTTTAAGAAACAAAATTTTTTTTAAGAACTAGTGAACAACACCCTCCCTCCAACCCCCCACCCCCCACACCAACCCACCCTTCCCTCAAAATCCCCAAAACGTTAGAAGAAGAAGAAATTGAACATTTACGTTTTAAAGAACAAGTGACCATTTCAGTAATGATAACAAGTGAACATTTAACTATTGAATACAATTGGCCAATTTAGTAACAATAACAAGAGAATAATAAAGTGATAATAACAAGTGAACATTTTAGAAGCACTCGCCCCTCCCTACCTGCGGCCACGTTTCCCTCCAGATCCTGTCCCACCCCGTGTTCGCACCCCACCCGCCCGTTTTGGTCTCCGCAGACCGACACCAAGACATCGTGCAGAGTGGGATGTCAAGACTTCCTGCCGTGGTGGAGGTGACGGAGAGGAAGCAGAAGCCTCAGGCTCTACTTCCGAGTTAGGAGGAACTGTGCCCTCCGTACTCGCTTGTGTGCTCGGGGTCTCGCTGCGAGTGGACACGACACCTTGGGGTGCAGCGCCGTGTCCAGCCAGCAACGCGTGCCGTGGGGCATTTGTTGCGGCTATCTGCTCCCTGATCGCCTCCAACGTCTCCCGAGCAGTCTGTGACTGCTCAGAAGACCAGCTGGAGAAGCGCGAGCAGAACTCGCTCCAGGTTGTGGAGAACTGGCTCCAATTGTCTGAGAAACCCGCGAACCCCTGGATAAGGTCGCGACCGATCGCGACCGTCTCCCTGCACAGGGAAAGTAAGCTCTCCGTCTGGTCCTCCGTGGCAGGCGAGTGCATTTCACGCTGACCGGACCGCCGTGGGGTCGCCGTCTGCAATGTCACGCGACTTGGTATCACCATCTGCACACCGCTTGGTCCCGTTGCCTCATCTGTCTCAAAAGAGATGGCCGCAGGTTGTTCCCCCCCCCCCCCGCCCCCGACAAAAAAATCTCCTCCTCCTCCTCCTCCTCCTCCTCCTCCTCCTCCTCCTCCTGCTCATGCCCAGCTGCAGCAGGAGTCTGCACTGGCTCCTTCTCTGGCTCTTCCTCCTGGGAGTTTCCTGATTGGTCAGTGGACGTATCCGTTGACTCCATCAGTACTTGTTGACCTTTGAAAGACAAATGGAAGTTTAAACAACGTTTAACAATGCGAATCAATTCATCTCAATTTTTCAAGAACTCAAAACATTACCATTAGCCCATATGCACAAGTGGTCACCAGGCCTAACATGACCTCATTTGAAGATCAATAGTACATCTCAATAGTACAACTCAATTTTATATCAAATTAAAGTATCATTGCATAGGATTACCCGCGTTACAAATATTTACGATTGACTCAAACATTACACAATGCACAGTTCTCATTACTCACGTGACCCTAGGGTGGGTTCGGCCACACCACGGGTTGTGACCGAACGGCTTTCTGGCCCCACCAAAGGCAACCGCAAGCTCCTCGTAGGCAGTGAGCGACTGCAGCATGGCACAGCCCCCGCCCGTCCTGCGTTGCTCTCGCTGGTTGATGGAAATCTTCTTCTGTAATAGATAAGGTAACATCGCACGGCATAAGCAGATGGCTTTGGCAATAAACATTTAGGACTGACAGGTTTATAAGTTCAATTTCAAGTTTGCAATACATTGCATAGGAATAAGATATTTCATACTGTAACATTCAAATTTATGTTGCGTTGCATAAAAGTAATCATAATTTAATCCTAATTTAGTTACTTAGTCATGCTTAAAGATTACGAGATAACATTGCAGATTCTAATTAGATTTTCCATACAACATTAAATAATAAATATGGCTGATTTCAAATTTAAATTTCAACTTACTCTTGCAGCCGTCAGTAAATTGTTCCATCTTTTGTGGCACTGGTCCGGTGTCTGGGCTTCATTCGATGCCAATGTGACCACGTCGGCAATCTCTGTCCAAATCCTCCGATATGCATGGGGTGGAGGTTTCCCATGCCCACCCCGTGTCAGATCCTCCCGCCTCGCACTAACACTGTTAACTAGGGCCTCATTGGCCTCCTCGCTGAAAGGCTTGGCCCTTCGCTTTCCTATAGCTCCCTCCATTCTTTAAATTTATCTGATTTTAGAGTTGCTCAAAATACCTGCTTCCTTTCTCCTCTCTCTCTCTCTCTCTCTCTCTCTCCCAGACCCGCACAGAGCTTCTGAGCATGTGTGAAGACCCTTGACCTCTCAAAACGCGGGAAGGAGCATCAAACTGAAAAAAAAAATTCAACCTGCACATGCGCAGTAATGCGTTGCTAGAGAAGCTTTTTTTTTCCTTTCACTTCCGCTTTCTTTGAACGATCGTGAGATCGCCGAGAAATCACATCGCCCATTTGACATCGCCGGGGTAAGGCCGAGTGGAAAATCGCAAAAAAAAAAAATGGGCCTTGAGCCGGCGATCAGCACGGGTGATAGGTCCTGCATTGCTGGAACAAGGCCCATTTTTTTCGGCCTTAGCCACCAAGTGGAAAGACTAGCCCTACTATTCCCAAGATAGTTTTAAAGCTAATTACCATTTTACAATTTTAAAAAAAATCCTTTAACTTACCTTTCTTTGCAGAGTAGTCACTACCGCCCTGTTCCTGGCTGCTTCCCGTGGGCGGTTTCCTCGGCAATCTGGACGGGCTTCCGTTGAGGCCAAACTTCCGCCCTGGCGGTTCTCTCGACGGCGCACGTCGGCGGTTGTTTCGAGATGTGGGAGGTACCATTTCAAAAGTAAGGGGGAAAACTTTCACCGGGCAGTTTCTCTTATAGAAACAGCTGTGCCGCTGAAAATTTTCCCCATGCTCACCATTACTGATACCAAATTTATTTAATTAACTGTACTTAAATTCCCCCAGCTACCATGGTGGGATTTGAACTCATGCCTCCAGACTTATTAGTCACGACCTCTGGATTACTGGGCAAGTGGCTGATGTCCTGTACCTGATGTCCTGCCTATCTTGCCTCTCACTTTTTCATCCTCTTCCCCTTTCCGCCTTGGCCAGTGGGTTGAAACACCTTCTGAGTCTTTCCCATGGCTGGAGGGATCCATTCCTACTTTACAACAGTGAGTGCACTTCAAAAGTACTTCTTTGGCTGTGAAGCACTTTGGGACACCCTATGGTCATGAGAGGCGCTATGTAAATGCCCAAGTCTTTCTTGTGCTGTATTTAAACACTTGCCATTAAATATTTATTTGCCTGTCGTTAAATTCAACTGCAGGCAATTCTTCTACTCCGTACAGATGTCCAAATCTGCACTTGAAGGTCCACTAATGGTGGTCCTGCCGTCAGCTGCCTTGGCTCTAAGCTCTAGAATTTCCTCCCTATACCGGTCTAACTCTCTCTCCTCCTTTAAGATGCTCCTTAAAACCTACCCCTGACCAAGTTGTATATAGTTATGATAATGAGCTGGAAATTGAGTACAAACAACACACTTCACTAAATCCACCCATTTCAAACACCATTTCTATTGATGCAGGCCTTGCACGACTGAAAAAATACCGCTAATGCCCATTTCACATCGCTACAGCTAACGCCCAAATTATAAAGTGGAAACTAGCGGGTTTGAAAATGGGCGATTTTCCAGCGATCACAAGAACCAATATTAACACTAACGCTGGAAATATTGCTCCCTTTTGGGCGATCTGGACACTAATGCACAGTCTAGCCCTCAGTTGTAAATGCACCATGGACACCGAACTAGCAAGCAAAACAAACAATACAGAAAGTAGTCAACACCTGTGCAATTAACTAAATGTATTTTTTAAGTCTCCTCGCCAATATTTAGCCCTCAAGCAAAATTGCTAAAAGAACAGATTATCTGATCATTATCACATTGCTTGTGGTGGGACCTTACTGTGTGCAAGATGGCTGCCGCGTTTCCTACATTACAACAGTGACTACACTTCAGAAAGTATTTCATTGGCTGTAAAGCACTTCGGGATATCCTGCGATTGTGAAAGCTGCTATATCAATGCAAGTCTTTCTTTCATATCTGCTCCATCACCAAGAACCCCTACTTCCACCTCCGTACCCTTATCCATGCCTTTGCTACCTCTAGACTCAAGTATTACAACTTTTGGCCGGTCTCTCATCTTACACCCTCCATAAACTTGAACTCATCCAAAACCCTGCTGCACGTAACCTAACTCACAACAAGTCCCGTTCACTCATCACCACTGTGCTTACTGACCTACATTATCATAGAATCATAGACATTTACTGCATAGTAGGAGCCCATTAAGCCCATCGTATCTATGCTGGCGAAAGGAGAGCTGTCCAACCTAATCCCCCATTTTCCAGTTCTTGGTGCATAGCCTTGTAGGTTACAGCATTTCAAGTGTATATCCAAGTACTTTTTAAAGGCAATGAGGGTTTCTGCCCCTACCACGCTTTCAGGCAGTGAGTTCCAGACCTCCACCGCCCTCTGGGTAAAAAAGGTTCTCCGCAAATCCCCGCTAAACCTTCGACCAATTACTTTGGGCTCAAGTTTTGGACTCCCGCTAGAACGGCGCACATCGGAGAGGCCCGCCTAATTTGTAGATTAAAAATTGCACCGAATACTTACCTCGCGATTCTCCGATAGCTGTAGGCCCATTTCTAGCTCGCCTGCTGCGCAGCAGGAGCTGCTGGGGGCGGAGCTACAGCCCTGCGGCAAAAACAGTGCCGGCAGCTGCGCGCATGCGCAGTGGAGGCTGCGCGCATGCGCTGTAGCTCCCGGCACTCCCAGCGCGTCCTGTCTCTGGGGCGACGACTCTATCCCAGGCCGAAGGGACGTCGCCCCCTATCCCTGGCCGAGTGGCCTAACACCGCTTACCTCGTCGTTGGTGGGGCCCGCCTGTCCGGCCTGTCGCTGGGGGCGGGCCCTGCCCGAAGAGTCGTTGTCGGCGACCGGCGTCTACTGCGTGTGGGCCCCGCCCGAAGCCCTCGGCAGGGCCCATTCAGCTTCTTCTCTCGCCACCCCCCCGGTTCATCTTCCCCCCTCCCCACCCCGTTCATTTCCCCCCCGACTTCATCTCCCCCCCATTCATCTTTCCCCCTCCCCCGTTCATCTTCCCCCCTCCCCCCTCCCCCCGTTCATCTTCCCCCCTCCCCCCGTTCATCTTTCCCCCTCCCCGTTCATCTTCCCCCCTCCCCCCCACGTTCATCTTCCCCCCTCCCCGTTCATCTTCCCCTCTCCCCCCCACGTTCATCTTCCCCCCTCCCCCCCATTCATCTTCCCCCTCCCCCCGTTCATCTTCCCCCCTCCCCCGTTCATCTTTCCACCTCCCCCCCTGTTCATCTTCCCTCCTCCCCCCATTCATCTTTCCACCTCCCCCCCGTTCATCTTCCCCCTCCTCTTCCCCCATCTTCTTCCCCCCTCCTCTTACCCCCTCCTCTTCCCCCCTTCCTCCCCCCTCATCTTCTCCCCCTCCTCTTCCCCCTCCTCTTTCCACCCCTTCGCTTTCCCCCTCCTCCTCCTCCTCTCCCTCCCCCCTTCCTCCCCGCACCCCTCGCTGTCAGAAACACAGAGAGAGACATTGACAGAGAGAGAGACACTGACAGAGACAGAGAGAGAGACATTGACAGAGAGAGAGACACTGACAGAGTCAGAGAGAGAGACACTGACAGAGAGAGAGACACTGATAGAGACAGAGAGAGGGACACTGACAGAGAGAGAGACACTGACAGAGACAGAGAGAGAGACACTGATAGAGACAGAGAGAGACACTGACAGAGACAGAGAGAGAGACACTGACAGAGAGAGAGAGAGAGAGACACTGATAGAGACAGAGAGAGGGACACTGACAGAGAGAGGGACACTGACAGAGAGAGAGACACTGATAGAGACAGAGAGAGAGAGACACTGACAGAGAGAGAGACACTGACAGAAACAGAGAGAGAGAGACACTGATAGAGAGAGAGACACTGACAGAGACAGAGAGAGAGACACTGACAGAGAGAGAGACACTGACAGAGACAGAGAGAGAGACACTGACAGAGAGAGAGAGAGACACTGATAGAGACAGAGAGAGACACTGACAGAGACAGAGAGAGAGACATTGACAGAGAGAGAGAGAGACACTGATAGAGACAGAGAGAGGGACACTGACAGAGAAAGAGACACTGACAGAGAGAGATACACTGATAGAGACAGAGAGAGAGAGACACTGACAGAGAGAGAGACACTGACAGAGACAGAGAGAGAGACACTGATAGAGACAGAGAGAGAGAGACACTGACAGAGAGAGAGACACTGACAGAGACAGATAGAGAGACACTGACAGAGAGAGAGACACTGACAGAGACAGAGAGAGAGACACTGACAGAGAGAGAGACACTGACAGAGACAGATAGAGAGACACTGACAGAGAGAGAGAGAGAGACACTGATAGAGACAGAGAGACACTGATAGAGAAAGAGACACTGACAGAGACAGAGAGACAGAGACACTGACAGAGAGAGAGACACTGACAGAGACAGAGAGAGAGACACTGACAGAGAGAGAGAGACACTGACAGAGACAGAGAGAGAGACACTGACAGAGAGAGAGACACTGACAGAGACAGAGAGAGGGACACTGACAGAGAGAGAGACACTGACAGAGACAGAGAGAGGGACACTGACAGAGAGAGAGACACTGATAGAGACAGAGAGAGGGACACTGACAGAGAGAGAGAGACACTGACAGAGACAGAGAGAGAGACACTGACAGAGAGAGAGAGGGACACTGACAGAGAGAGAGACACTGACAGAGACAGAGAGAGAGACACTGACAGAGAGAGAGACACTGACAGAGACAGAGAGAGAGACACTGACAGAGAGAGAGGGAGACACTGACAGAGACAGAGAGAGAGACACTGACAGAGAGAGAGAGAGACACTGACAGAGACAGAGAGAGAGACACTGGGGGGGGGTGGGGCCTGTCCCAGCATGCTGTTGGAGGGCTCCCGGTGCTGCAGTCAGTGAGTAGAAACTAAATTTTTTATTTATTGATTTTAAAAAAATTTAATTTTTTAATTTTTTTTGATTGATTTAGTGGTTGATTTATTGATTTATTTATCATTTATTATTGATGATGGCTCTTTATTTGTAAAAGTGAAGTGTTTAATGTTTGTAAACTTCCCTTCCCCCTCCCCATCTCTCGTTCTCTACGCCTGATTTCTAAGTGTCGGCAAAGTTTTTCTGAGCGTACAAAAATCTACGGTTACTCCATTCTAAGTTAGTTTGGAGTAAGTTTTCGCTGCCTAAACTTGCAAAGCAGGCGTAAGTGGCTGGACACGCCCCCTTTTGAAAAAAAAATGTTCTAAAATGGAACTATTCTAACTCACTAGAACTGGAGCAAACTAAATACTGAGAATTGCAATTTCTTAGATGCCCCATTCTAAACTAGTTGCTCCAAAAAAATAGGAGCAAATCAGGCCAAAATTTGAGCCCTTTAAATCTACGCCCTCTGGTTATTGACCTCTCTGCTAAGGGAAACAGGTCCTTCCTATCCACTCTATCTAAGCCCCTCCTAATTTTATACACAATTAAGTCTCCCCTCAGCCTCCTCTGATCCAAAGAAAACAACCCCAGCCTATCCAATCTTGCCTCATAGCTAAAATTCTCCAGTCTTGGCAACATCTTCATAAATCTCCGTAACCTCTCTATTGCTCATGGTCCGGCAACGCCTCAATTTTAGAATTCTCATCTTTGTTTCAAATCCCACCATGGCCTCTCCACTCCCTCTCTCTGTAACCTCCTCCAGCCCTACATCCCTCCAGGGTATCTGCGCTCCTCCAATTCTGGCATCTTGTGACTCCTCGATTTTATCGGTCCACTGTGCCTTCAGCTGCCTTGGCCCTGTGCTCTGGAATTCCCTCCCGAATCCTTTCGGCCTCTTTATCTCTCCTTCAAGATGCTTCTTAAAACATACCTCTGAACAAGTTTTTGGTCACCTGTCCTAATATCTCCTAATGTAGCTCGGTGTCAAATTTAGTTTGATAACGTTCCTGTGAAGGAAGGATATACTTGCACTGGAGGCAGTTCAGAGAAGGTTCACGAGGTTGACTCCTGAGATGAGGGGGTTGTCTTATGAAGAAAGTTTGAGCAGGTTGGGCCTCTACTCATTGGAGTTTAGAAGACTGAGAGGTGATCTTATTGAAACATATAAGATGCTGAGGTGGCTCGACAGGGCAGATGCAGAGAGGATGTTTCCTCTCGTGGGGGAATCGAGAACCAGGGGACATAGTCTCAGAATAAGCAGTCGCCTGTTTAAAACGGGAATGTGGAGGAATTTCTTCTCTCAGAGGGTCGTGAGTCTTTGGAATTCTCTGCCCCAGAGAGCAGTGGAGGCTGGGTCATTGAATATATTTAAGGTGGAGATAGACAGATTTTTGAACGATAAGGGAGTCAAGGGTTATGGGGAGCGGGCGGGGAAGTGGAGCTGAGGCCAGGATCAGATCAGCCATGGTCTTATTAAATGGCGGAGCAGGCTCGAGGGGCCGAATGGCCTACTCCTACTCCTGTTTCTTATGTTCTTATGAAGCGCATTGGGATGGTTTACCACATTATAAGCGCTATATAAATACAAGTTGTTATTGTGTTTGCTGGAACTGGTGGAACAGGAGATGGTAACCTGGTCACTACTTGTAGTCTGTCATTGGCGGCAATTTACTTAATTACAGCGCCCTGATGCACACTTATAGTTGGAGCAAGCAGAAGTCCATTGCTCCCCAGCAACACTTGATGGGTGGTCATTGGGAAATAATGGGCTAAACCTTTCTCCTCTCGACACTGAATGAGGTAATTGGGAATCCCAGGCATCAAGGACTCATGAGGAAATCAATTACGAGCAAATTCAGTATGATGGGGCTAATTAAGAATGAAAATATTAAACATTGTACAACATAGAGTGACCCCTTCCCTCGGGAATACAACAATACCACATTGTAAGATGAAATTTGAATCTGTATCACAGAGAGCTTTCGTGCAATCCAGTCAGGAATACTTTGCAATTTTCTTCCCAGGCATTTCGTAGATCACTGCTCTATTGATCAATCTAGAATATAAATGGAACAACAGCAAAATGCTGCGGATGCTGGAATCTGAAATAAAAATAGAAAATGCTGGAAATCTCAACGGGTTAGGCAGCATCTTTGGAGAGAGAAACAGAGTTAAGGTTTCGGGTCTGTGACACAGCATCAGAACAGACAGACCTGAAACGTTACCGCTGTTACTCTCTCCACAGACGCTGCCTGACCCGCTGAGATTTATTTCCAGCATCTTCTGTTTTTATAGAATACAAATTGGTTGTTTGCAATTTTGTATTTGTTAAAAATATTCAGAGAACTGAAGCATTTCACGGTAGAAGACACAAAAACATCCCAATAATCGATAATCAAAGGGGCTATCGGGCGGGAGGAACTTAAAACAATAACTGTCACTAAACAAAAAGTATTCAGTAAAATACTAAAGGTGGATATCCCCGGGACATGATGGCTTGCATCCTAGGGTCTTAAAAAAAGTGGCTGCAGAGATAGTGGATGCATTGGTGGTAATCTACCAAAATTCCCTGGATTCTGGCGAGGTCCCAACGGATTGGAAAACCGCAAATGTAACGTCCCTGTTTAAAAAAGGAGGCAGACAGAAAGCAGGATACTACAGACGAATTAGCCTGACATCTCTCGTTGGGAAAATGCTGGAATACATTGTTTAGGAAGCAGTAGCAGGACATTTGGAAATGCATAATATAGTCAAGCAGAGTCAGCATTGTCTTATGAAAGGGAAATCATGTTTGACAAATTTGCTGGAGTTCTTTGAGGATGTAACGAGCAGGGTGGCTAAGGGGGAACCCAGTGGATGTGGTGTATTTGGATTTCATTTGGAAGGCATTCGATAAGATGCCACATAAAAGGTTACTGTACAAGATAAAAGTTCACGGGGTTGGGGATAATATATTAGCATTGGTAGAGGATTGGCTAACTAACAGAAAATAGAGAATTGGGATAAATGGGTCATTTTGCGGTTCGCAAACAGTAACTGGTGGGGTGCCACAGGGATTGGTGCTGGGGCCTCAACTATTTACAATCTATATTAATGACTTGGATGAATGGACTGAGTGTAATGCAGCCAAGTTTGCTGATGATACAGAGATGAGTGGGAAAGTAAGTTGCAAGGAGGACACAAAAAATCTGTAAAGGGATATAGACAGGCTATGTGAGTTGGCAAACATTTGGCAGATGGAGTATAATCTGCGAAAGTGTGAGGTTATCCACTTTGGCAGGAGAAATAAAAAAACTAATTATTATTTAAATGGAGAGAAATTACAAAATGCAGAAGGTCCTTAGTTTCAGAATAAGGGGCCGCTCATTTAGAACTGAGATGCGGAGGAATTTTTTCTCTCAGAGGGTTGTAAATCTATGGAATTCTCTGCCCCAGAGAGCTGTGGTTGGATTATTGAATATATTTAAGGTGGAGATAGACAGATTTTTGAATGATAAGGGAGTCAAGGGTTATGGGGAGCGGGCAGGGAAGTGGAGCTGAGACCATGATCAGATCAGCCATGATCTTATTGAATGGCGGAGTAGGCATGAGGGGTCAAATGGCCTACTCCTGCTCCTATTTCTTATGTTCTTATGTTCATTCCAGGAACAGCTCCACATGAGCCTCGTACGTTCATTTAAAAAAAAACCTTCTAATGTTGCAATGGAGCCCGAGCTTATCCAAAACTTGGGCATAAACTACACAAGGTTGGTGTCAGCTGTGGCTCAGTGGGCAGCTCGCTTGCTTCTGAGTCAGGAGGTTGTGGGTTCATCCCACTCCAGAGACTTGAGCACAAAACCTAGGCTGACACTTCAGTGCAGTACTGAGGGAGTGCTGCACTGTCGGAGGTCGGAGGTCCCGTCTCTCGGATGAGACGTTAAAATGAGGCCCCTGTTTGCTCTCTCAGGTGGAAGTAAAAGATTCTACAGCACTTTACTCCCTCTGTGGAAGTGAGACATCTCGTACTGCAATGCATCAACTGAATACTCCCAGTTTGATCATTGTGTAAGGGGAGCTTGGGGTGTGGGTTCAAATCCACAATCCCCTGGGGTTCTGTACGTGCGATTTATGAGGGTGGGTGAGTAATGAGACACCAGACACAGTGGGTAAGAGTACAAAATGGCTAATGTTGTTTATTTAGAATAGTAAACACCAAGATAGAGGGCATAGGAAGAGGTCATAAATAGCAGTAATGGCACAATCTCACTCAACAACACCAAAAATCTCGCAACAGGGAAGGGGAAAATAAGAGGTTAAAACATTCCACTCACACACAACCACACCTCCCACTTCCACCCTTCTTACCAATTCCTATCCTAAATTGAGTCTGTGAGGGGGTTTGGGCTATACTCTCAATCCTATCAACTCCGGAGTTCTGGGGGCACTTATTTCAGCTCGGGGTCCCTCTGGGGTGGGTTTTACGTTGTTGGTCGGTTCGGTTTTCCTCCTCGATGTTGCATCGGTTTCTTCTATTTGTTTCTCGGTTGGCTCCTGAGCAATAAAACTGCTGGAGTTAAGCACACCTTCCCCAGAGCGAGGGCCCTTTGAAAAACTGACTCCAACAACCAAAAGCTGACTCCAACTCCTTCCCCACCGTGTGTTTCTGCAGCTTTCCTTATAGTCAGTTCATCTTCGCGCCAAAACTGTATTTGCCTCTCGGTATCTATCTCTCTGTGACTGCTACTGCTCCTCGACTCCTTCTCCCACAGCCCCAGCTGTTCCCCCCCACTGCTGGTTCTGTTGCTCCTATCTTTGTATCCAATTTAGTTCTGGCCTTTTTGCGCTCAAACTCAGTTGGTGGTCCATTGTGTAAGTTTGGGCGGGGAGATAGCTTTGAATATTTAATCAGAAGATGTCACAGGTACAGGTAGGTGTGAGGACAGGGGTATTGTTTCAGTGCACATTGGTGCTTCAAAGTCTGCTGGTCCATTGTAACAGTCCTGGAAGTCAATTGGTTTGGGCCTCCCCTTTGATGGGCCATTAGGTCGATGATGGTCCACATTCATTAGGGGTGAGTCATATTTTCAAACTGGGCTGGGCAGTCCCCATTGGTTGAGGATTTCCCTGCTTCAGGCCCGACTCGACCCCTGATTGGCCTCCCAGAATGCACTTTTCCCCCATTGGCCAGTTCCTCTGTCGCGCTTGTGAGCCAGACTCCACAATGTCTGTATCCGCCCACACACTTCCCAGCCTGCCTGGTCTGAGGATTTTACTTGGCCAAAAATGTTCATTTAAAATGTATAGGACGATCCCATGGTAGTTTTCTTGTCCTTAGGGTGTTCCAATCAAATGCGGCCGTGGATTTTCGAATCTTACAATTGAGACACAAGGAAGACAGTTAATCGTCGTAATAGAGCTCGCCCTAGTGGACTACTGATATCTTGCAAGTACTGATGTAAATAATGAGGGATCAAGTGGCAAGATCACATGATGACAGTTTCTGTATTGGAGCCATCTTGTGTCGTGTGTTTGTCATAGGAATGTATCACAAGTGTTGGAGGCACAAACTGCCAAGGTTACAGGTCTGACTTTTGAGGAAAGACTGGAGAAACCTGGGCTTTGCATCCATGAAAGAAGGCAAATGAGAGTGAATTTATACAGGTATTTTAAATAATAAATAGTGTAGAAAAATTACATCTGAAATCTGAAACAGGGGGTGGTGCTGGAGGACTGGAGAATTGCAAATGTTACATTCTTGTTCAGAGAAGGGTGTAAGGGTAAACCCAGCAACTACAGGCCAGTCAGTTTAACCTCGGTAGTGGGGAAGCTTTTAGAAACAATAATCTGGGACAAAATTACCAGTCACTGGGACAAGTGTGGATTAATTAAGAAATTACACATCTGTTAAAGGCATATCATGTTTAACCAATTTGATTGAGTTTTTTCATGAGGTAACAGAGGGTTGATGAGGACAATGTGATTGATGTGGTGTACATGGATTTCCAAAAGGCGTTCGATAAAGTGACACGTAATAGGCTTGCCAACAACATTGAAGCCCATAAAATAAAAGGGACAGTGACAGCATGGATAATAAATTGGCCAAGTTACAGGAGACAGAAATAGAGTAGTGGTGAACAGTAGTTTTTCAGACTGGAGGAAGCTATACAGTGGTGTTCCCTAGGGGTCGGTACTGGGACCACTGCTTTTCTTGATATATATTAATGACTTGGATGTGGGTGTACAGGGCACAATTTCAACATTTGTAGATGACACAAAACTTGGAAGTATAGTGAGCAGTGAGGAGGTTAGTGATAGACTTCAAGAGGACATAGGCAGGCTGGTGGAATGGGCAGACACGTGGCAGATGAAATTTAAAACAGAAAAGTGTGAAGTGATACATTTTGGTAGAAAGACTGAGGAGAGGAAATATAAACTAAAAAGTATAATCCTAAAGGGGGTGCAGGAACAGAGAGACCTGGGGTATATGTGCACAAATCATTGAAGGTGGCAGGGCAGGTTGAGAAAGCAGTTAAAAAAGCATACAGGATCCTGGGCTTCATAAATAGAGGTATAGAGTACAAAAGCAAGGAAGTTATGATGAACCTTTATAAAACACTGGTTCAGCCTCAACTGGAGTATTGTGTCCAATTCTGGGCACCACACTTTAGGAAGGATGTGAAGGCCTTAGAGAGGGTGCGGAAAAGATTTACGAAGCTGATTCCAGGGATGAGGGACTTCAGTGACGTGGATAGACTGGAGAAGCTGGGGTTGTTCTCCTTGGAGCAGAGAAGGTTGAGAGGAGATTTGACAGAGGTGTTCAAAATCATGAGGGGCCTAGACAGAGTAGATAGAGAGAAACTGTTCCCATTGGCACAAGGGTCGAGAACCAGAGGGCACAGATTTAAGGTGATTGGCAGAAGAACCAAAGGCGACATGAGAAAAAACTTCTTTACGCAGTGAGTGGTTAGGATCTGGAATGCACGGCCTGAAAGGGTGGTGGAGGCAGACTCAATCATGGTTTTCAAAAGGGAATTGGTTAACTACCTCAAGGAAAAAAAATCGCAGGACTACAGGGAAAGGATGGGGGAGTGGGACTGGCTGAAGTGCTCTTGCAGAGAGCCAATACAGGCTCGACGGGCCGAATGGCCTCCTTCTGTGCTGTAACCATTCTATGATTCTATGATTCTAATATGACTTTAAATTAACTTGTTAAGGGTTTGCAGGTTCAAACTAGTAAAATGCCAATTCTGGACTGATATCCGTAAGTTTCTTATT
Organism: Pristiophorus japonicus; assembly: GCF_044704955.1. Lineage (NCBI taxonomy): Eukaryota > Metazoa > Chordata > Chondrichthyes > Pristiophoridae > Pristiophorus > Pristiophorus japonicus. Next base: position 7,567,281 of record NC_091987.1, read on the forward strand.
CATCAAAGAGTGATCAACACATGGAATGGACTCCCAATGACAGCAGCGGAGGAGAAAACCCTGCAATCATTTTGGAACTATCTGTGGGAACTTTCAGGTCACTATGGATGGGTGAACTAAAAGGGGCCAAGGGGCCTTCTCTATTTGTAACTATTTTGTGATTTTGCGACTTCAAAACATGCAAAACTTCCTCACCCTTCATTTCCTTCTCGAATCTACTGGCTTTTGTTATCCAAACACTCCTTCCTCAGATACCCCCGCCTTGTCTTTCTAACTTCAGTGGTGCCCCGCAATATAGTCTTTCACCCAAATTTCTCAATTAAAACAAAGATATTGCTGCACAACGTGCAAACCAGCAAGTGTATCGTTTCACTCTGATAAGTTGCAGTTTCAAGTGTGACATATTGCACAAATAACAGGAACGGATTCGGAACACAGGGCTGACAATGTTTTGCATCACCTAAAATGGGCAAAGCTTTGCGGTGATGCAAATATGGTGCCTGGCACTTCCTCTCTAAAATTAGGCCAATTCTTCTGTGCTAACCGATAAAATTGTTTGGCAGCAATTGTTCGGAAGGCTTCAACACAGATGTGCAAATAAATAAAAGTTAATGGCCTATCTGCTAGACCACAATGGACTGTTTTTTGGAGTTGAGCCTGGTATGAACCCGAATAGATAGCCTGGCTTTATGCAGAGTACAGATTGCGAGGATATTTTTGGGCCAGCATTTCAGCACCTTCACTGCAGAATGCTGGATGGGAACTGACATCCTCAATCAAAGGAATCATTGAGGAACAATGAACACTAACACACGATAGAAGGAGGGGGCGAGTGTGGATGCAGGACATTGATTAAACTCAGCATGTACAGGCTTTTGTTCTGGCTCAATGGAGCAGAATCAGAGACAAGGCACTGTTGAGGGGGATGACTCATCAGGGGAGGGCAGCAGCAGCCAAGTTCATGGCACCGTGGCTGGCTCTGCTGCACAGGAGGGCAGGAAAAAGAGTGGGAGAGTGATAGTGATTGGGAATTCAATTGTAAGGGGAACAGATAGGCATTTCTGAGGCCGCAACCGAGACTCCAGGATGGTATGTTGCCTCCCTGGTGCAAGGATCAAGGATGTCTCGGAGCGGGTGCAGGACATTCTGAAAAGGGAGGGTGAACAGCCAGCTGTCGTGATGCATATAGGTACCAATGATTTAGTTAAAAAAACGGGATGAGGTCTTAGGAGACATGGCTCCAGGGTGACCAAGGCTGGGAACTCAACATCCAAGGGTATTCAGCATTTAGGAAGGATAGACAGAAAGGAAAAGGAGTCGGGGTGACGTTGCTTGTTAAAGAGGAAATCAATGCAATAGTAAGGAGGGACATTAGCCTGGATGATGTGGAATCGGTATGGGTGGAGCTGCGGAATTCCAAAGGGCAGTAAACGCCAGTGGGAGTTGTGTATAGACCACCAAATAGGAGTAGTGAGGTTGGGGACAGCATCAAACAAGAAATAAGGGATGTGTGCAATAAAGGTACAGCAGTAATCATGGGCGACTTCAATCTACATATAGATTGGGCTAACCTAACTAGTAGCAATGCGGTGGAGGAGGATTTCCTGGAGTGTATTAGGGATGGTTTTCTAGACCAATATGTCAAGGAACCAACCATGGAGCTGGCCATCCTAGACTGGGTGATGTGTAATGAGAGGGGACTAATTAGCAATCTTGTTGTGCGAGGCCCTTTGGGGAAAAGTGACCATAATATGGTAGAATTCCTTATTAAGATTGAGAGTGACAAAGTTAATTCGGAAACTAGGGTCCTGAACTTAAGGAAAGGTAACTTCGATGGTATGAGGTGTGAATTGGCTAGAATAGACTGGCAAAGGATACTTAAAGGGTTGACGGTGGAGAAGCAATGGCAAACATTTAAAGATCACATGGATGAACTTCAGCAATTGTACATCCTTGTCTGGAGTAAAAATAAAACGGGGAAGTTGGCTCAACTATGGCTAACAAGGGAAATTAAGGATAGTGTTAAAACCAAGGAAGAGGCATCAAAATTGGCTAGAAAAAGCAACAAACCTGAGGACTGGGAGAAATTTAGATTTCAACAGATGAGGACAAAGGGTTTAATTAAGTGGGGGAAAATAGAGTACGAGAGGAAGCTTGCTGGCAACATAAAACCTGACTGCAAAAGCTTCGATAAATATGTGAAGAGAAAAAGATTAGTGAAGACAAACGTAGATCCCTTGCAGTCGGATTCAGGTGAATTTATAATGGGGAACAAAGAAATTGCAGACCAATTGAACCAATACTTCGGTTCTGTCTTCAGAAAGGAAGATACAAATAACCTTACGAACGTACTAGGGGACAGTAGGTCTAGTGAGAATGAGGAACTGAAAGATATCCTTATTAGGCGGGAAATTGTGTTAGGGAAATTGATGGGATTAAAGGCCGATAAATCCCTGGGTCCTGATAGTCTGCATTCCAGAGTACTTAAGGGAGTGGCCCTAGAAATAGTGGGTGCTTTGGTGATCATTTTCCAACAATCTATTGACTCTGGATCAGTTCCTATGGACTGGAGGTTAGCTAATGTAATGCCACTTTTTAAAAAAGGAGGGAGAGAGAAAGCGGGTAATTATAGACTGGTTAGCCCGACATCAGTAGTGGGGAAAATGTTGGAATCAATCATTAAGGATGAAATAGCAGCCCATTTGGAAAGCAGTGACAGGATCGGACCAAGTCAGCATGGATTTACGAAAGGGAAATCATGCTTGACGAATCTTCTGGAATTTTTTGAGGATGTAGCTAGTAGAGTGGACAAGGGGAGAACCAGTGGATGTGGTGTATTTGAACTTTCAAAAGGCTTTTGACAAGGTCCCGCACAAGAGATTGGTGTACAAAATCAAAGCGCATGGTATTGGGGGTAATGTACTGACGTGGATAGAGAACTGGTTGGCAGACAGGAAGCAGAAAGTCGGGATAAACGGGTCCTTTTCAGAATGGCAGGCAGTGACTAGTGGGGTGCCGCAGGACTCAGTGCTGGGACCCCAGCTCTTTACAATATACATTAACAATTGGGATGAAGGAATTGAGTGTAATATCTCAAAGTTTGCAGATGACACTAAACTGGGTGGCGGTTTGAGCTGTGAGGAGGGCGCTAATTGGCTGCAGGGTGACTTGGACAGATTAGGTGAGTGGGCAAATACATGGCAGATGCAGTATAATGTGGATAAATGTGAGGTTATCCACTTTGGGGGCAAAAACACAAAGACAGAATATTATCTGAATGGCGGCAAACTAGAAAAAGGGGAGGTGCAACGAGACCTGGGTGTCATGGTTCATCAGTCACTGAAAGTGGGCACGCAGGTACAGCAGGCGGTAAAGAAGGCAAATGGTATGTTGGCCTTCATAGCTAGGGGATTTGAATATAGGAGCAGGGAGGTCTTGCTGCAGTTGTACAGGGCCTTCGTGAGGCCTCACCTGGAATATTGTGTTCAGTTTTGGTCTCCTAGTCTGAGGAAGGATGTTCTTGCTATTGAGCTAGTGCAGCGAAGGTTCACCAGTCTGATTCTAGGGAAGGCGGGACTGACATATGAGGAGAGACTGGATCAACTGGGCCTTTATTCACTGGCGTTTGGATGGATGAGAGGGGATCTCAAAGAAACATATAAGATTCTGACGGAACTGGACAGGAAAGATGCGGGAAGAATGTTCTCGATGTTGGGCAAGTCCAGAACCAGGGGACATAGTCTTAGGATAAGGGGTAGGCCATTTAGGACTGAGATAAGGAGAAACTTCTTCACTCAGAGAGTTGCTGACCTGTGGAATTCCCTGCTGCAGAGAGTTGTTGATGCCAGCCCATTGGATATATTCAAGAGGGATTTAGATATGGCTCTTACGGTTAAGGGGATCAAGGGGTATGGAGAGAAAGCAGGAAAGGGGTACTGAGGGAATGATCAGCCATGATCTTATTGAATGGTGGTGCAGGCTCGAAGGGCCGAATGGCCTACTCCTTCACCTATTTTCTATGTTTCTATGTTTCTATGACAGGATGCAAATCTGAGATCGGTCTGATATGGGGGACACAGGCCAGGAAGTTGCACAACGACTATCGACGAGTGGTTTCAAAGTGCAATGCAAGGAGAGCGGAGGATTAAGTGAGGCTAAGCTGCAGGTTGGACTCGTGTGTGTCAGTGGGCAGCATTATTGGCATTTTGGCAAGCACAGCAGGAGTGGCGAGAGATTGTAGAGAGATGTGATCGGGGCCCAGGAGAGGTGAGGGTCCAGGGGCAGCACGGGCCAGCCCACACTGCGATATGTGTGTGCATTAGGTCCGTGCAGCACGAATGGTCTCCAGTCATCTTGGTTAACCCTTGACAGACCTAACTCTGTCAAGCCCATGTGGTGGCTGGTGTGCAACAGCCACCACACATTAAAAAAATCCACGCACAGGCATCTTCCACCCTTCAATATGTAGTTCTGGACCTGGAATATTAGGTCCTCATTGAAACACCTGTGAAGCAAGTCATCCTATATATGAGGGACAGCCTAAAAAGGACTGAGTGTCTCACCTCCTGACTCCCCAAAGCCTTTCCACCATCTTCAAGGCACAAGTCAGGAGTGTGATGGAATACTCTCCACTTGCCTGGATGAGTGCAGCTCCAACAACACTTGAGAAGCTCGACACCATCCAGGAAAAAGCAGCCCGCTGATTTGCAGCCCAACCATCACCTTAAACATTCACTCCCTCCAACACCGGCGCACTGTGGCTGCAGTGTGTACCATCTACAAGGCTTCTTTGGCAGCACCTCCCAAACCTGTGACCTCTACCACCTAGAAGGACAAGGGCGGCAGGTACATGGGAACACCATCACCCCCACGTTCCCGTCCAAGTCACACATCATCCTGACTTGGAAATATATCGTCCGTTCCTTCATTGTCGCTGGGTCAAAATCCTAGAAGCTCCTCCCTAACAGCACTCCTTCAACACATGGGCTGCAGTGGTTTAAGAAGGCGGCTCACCACCAACTTCTCAAGAGCAATTAGGGATAGGCAATAAATGCTGGCCTTGCCAGCGACGCCCACATCCCGTGAGTGACTAAAAAAAAATGTGTGTCAATGAAGTGATGCTGAATTTGGAATGGAAAATAACGGTTCAAGGATAAACTTTAATGAGATTACATGATTCATCATGAGGTGACATCACATGATAAGTCATACAAATTTAAACATTTCGTGGGGATAGTGCAATTTGCTGCCCGAGAGAGTTGTGAATTTCATTAAAGTGGGAGCACTGTCTATTATGTCTGTAATGTACCTATGAATGATTCCATGAGGCAATATGTTGTACTCAAACTGTAGGGACCTTGGTCCTTTATTCATAACTCCAGAGTGAGACAGCCACATGGTGGCTCCCCTTTTATACAGCCTCTTCCACCAGGGCAGGAAACCCCAGTCTCCACCAGTTGCACCCTCTAGTGGTGCCAGCATAGTATATACACAGTGTTTTGATAGTACATCAGGTAAACAAGTCTCCATCTTATGCAACTATACAGTGACTGCACAGAGAGTATATCTATAGGCTGCGTATATAACACTGTCACCTCGGAGGCAGAAGGTTGTGGGTTCATGTCCCGGAAAACTTGAGCATTTAATCTAGGCTGACATTCCAGTGCAGTGCTGAGGGAGTGCTGCACTGTCGGTGGTGCTGTCTTTCAGATGAGACGTTAAGCCGAGGACCTGCCTGTTCCCTCAGGTGGACAGAAAAGACCCCAGGGCACTATTTTGAAGAAGAGCAGGGCAGTTCTTTCTAGTAAAGTTACTGCTTCCCTTGTAAAGTTAACACTTGCATTTATTTCATGTGCTTCCTGTCCCCTGGATGTCCGAAGCACTTCCCAAATGATGAACGACTTTTGAAGTGCAGTCACTTACCTAGCCAAGCATGCTAGCCAACTTGTGCACAGCAAGTCCCACAAACAGCAAATGGGAGAACGGACTGAGTTGAGGAATAGATGTTGGTTAAGACATTGGGCAAACTCCCTGCTTTTACTTTACAATTGAAGCGACGCTGTGTAAAACGAGCAGCTGATCCAATGGAGTCAGTTACCCATTGGGTGGGATCCGTTAACGTGTCCTCCCCTGAGTGTCTGCAATGTTGCACTCCCGAGGGCTAACACCCCGGACCGCTCAACAGAAACAAAATGCAACTGAAATGAGATTATCCAACCGTGATGGGATGATCCAGGTGGCAATTGTAATATTTGTGAAGGACAGAGAGACTGAAGCGTGTTGACAGGAACAGATAGTCATAGGTACATAAATGGAGAGTGAAAGAGAGAAGCAGATACACATGAAGGGAGATGCGAAGGAAGACAGATGAAAACAGAGAGATAAACGCCAGCCAGCTGCAGGTAGGGAGCTTTTGAGGTGAGTCCAGGGCAAGGGAGCATAACATTACATTTAGAGCTCGGCTCTTCAGGGATGATGCCAGCAAACATTTTTCATGCATTGGGTAGTGGAACTCTGGAGCTCACTCTCCAAAAAGCAGGAGGTCAATTGAAAATTTCAAAACTGAGGTTGCTAGGTTTTAGTCAGGCAACGAGTATTAAGGGATACCAAGGTAGAGTTAAGGTACAGATCAGCCGTGATCTAATTGAATGGTGTTATCCACAGCTGTTAGACACATAGAACAGCTAACAGCTTTATCCAAAGCTGTTAGACACATAGGAACAGGGGGAGGCCCTCGAGGGCAAGTGTACTAAAGAAAGGGTAGGGCCTATTAGAAACTATGAGGGTAATCTTTGTGTGGAGGCTGAAGATGTGGGTATGGTTCTTAATGAATACTTTGTGGGCTAGACTTTCCACTTTTTTGCATCGATACTGCCCACTTAACATCCATTTTAACGCTGAGATGAGGTATCACGCCCATTTAGCAACAAAATGGAAACTAATACCCATGTATCGCTCACTTATCGCCCAGCGTTACTTTTGGCATGTACTTAACGCCGAGAATTAATAATACCCCCCGCCCACTTTTTTTTGCGTAAAGATTAGAATGGGCGAAACCAACGCCCATAATATCACCAAGCGTTACTTACGGCACCTTGCCCACATATCCCCGAAAATATCGCTCGCCGAAACAGCCGCTGAGAAAAAGTTGCTCTCACCCGAACTAAACCCAGCGGTATGGACATTTTGTAAATCAGAGGTCGATTTATATAAAAGGGTGCTTCAAATTCTGAGGAGTTTTGATGTAATCTGGAGGTCTTTTAAGGTGATTTGAACATCTGAACAAACATCTTATCATACTGTGGACGATTTGAATTTATTTTAGGTGTTTTAGTAGGTATTGTTTGCAAACAATAGGTATAATACTGATAGTTATTGTAATGGGGCCTGTCATTTCTCAGCCTGTCTTGATGACTACGCACATGCTGCAGACTAGAGATGGCAGAAGGTATATTGAAGAGCATTATGTGCCCAGTCAAAGAGGTGGCACACTTAGGAGGATGAGAACTTGTCCAATAACACGTGCCTTAGGAGACTGCGCTTCCATAAAGAGCTTATCAGTGAGATATGCCAGCTCATCAGGGGAGATCTGCAGCCTACCAGCACTATCAGGACCACACTGTCCGTTGAGGTCAAGGTTACTGCGGCACTTTCGTTCTACACATCAGGTTCCTTTCAGGCCTCAGCTGGCACATTTGCAGTATATCTCAGCATGCCACACATTGCTGCATTCGACAGGTCACTGAAGCCCTTTAGGCATGCATGATTGACTTTATCAGCTTCCCTATGACTAGGGAGGCACAGACCGAGAGGGCTCTAGGATTCTCCAGAATTGCAAACTCCCCCAAGGTGCAGGGAGCAATAGACTGTACGCACATCGCCAGGCGGGCATCTTTTCAGGATGCTGAGGTTTTTCGGAACCGAAAGGGATTCCACTCCTTGAATGTGCAACTGGTTGTTGACCACCAACAAATTATAATGGCAGTGAATGCCAAATTTACGGGCAGCATCCATGATGCTCACATTCTGCGTGAGAGCGCTGTATCTGACATGTTTACCAGTCAGCGACAAGGTCAATGCTGGATGCTTGGTGACAAAGGATATGGCCTCACCACCTGGCTGATGACCACCCTGCGTAACACCCAGACAGAAGCCGAGAAGCGATACAACGAGAGCCACAGAGCCACACGCACTATCGTCGAGAATACCATTGGAGTGCTTAAGCAGTGCTTTAGATGCCTGGACCACTCAGGAGGTGAGTTACAATACCACCCTGGGCAGGTAGCTCAATTCGTGGTGGTGTGCTGCATGCTGCATTATTTGGCTATCGAGGGGACAAGAATTGCCAGAAGGGACTGCCGGTCCACCTCAGGAGAGAGAGGAAGAGGAGGACGACAAGATGGACGCTGACCTCGGGCCAAACAATCAGGCTGACTATGCAACCATGGCCCCACACCCCTGTAGATCGCAGGAAAGGGCCCGTGGTGGCTACATAGCTGCAAGACTCTTAAGTTTGCAGCTCATAACTGAGCGCTTTGCTTGAAATAATGTTGGTCGTGTTTACAAAGCTGCAACACTGCTGTGTCTGCAGCTCATACAAGAATGGTGTGCATTACCTTGGTGACAGTTAAAGTTTAAGTTGATTCAAGTTGAATTATCTCCTTTTATGTTAAGGAATCACCAGTGTGTAATGGTGCAACTATCTGAGACAATGCGCAACAAGGTTATGTTAAATAAAAAACATTTAATGAGAACATTTGTATAAAATCATAATTATAACTGTAAAAAACACCCCATCCACCCCCACCCCACCACACATTTATAATATTAATATAATTCATTAAATGTTTAACATTTCCAACAACACTTCATAAACATAGAACACAAATGCAAAAAAACAAGGTACGCACTCCCCTGTTCCCCCAAATCTCCCAACAAAATACCAACAACATAAAAATACTGTAACCAAGACAACACCTGCGGCCATGCACCTCCCTTTTCTTTCTCCCCCCTCACTTCTCCTCCCCACCTCTACCCCTTCCCCTCCTGACTTTAAGTCACCTGGCCGACGAGCTCCTCAGGTGCTGCTTCATTGGGGGGGATGATGGCAGAACCGCTGCTTGGACGGATACGGGAGAGGACGGTCCCGAGGTGAAAACATGCTGCAAGCCAGAAGCATGATCTTCCTCCTGGCTCTCATGTGTCATTGGCAATGCTGGTGCGGCACCTTGGAATCCAGCGCCGCGCTCCGGGACCACTGGGAGCCCTCTGCCACCAGTGTTCCTGGCTATCAGCTCCAGGGCCTCCGCCATCCGTGGCACGTACTCGCTCATGGTGGCGGACATGTTGACCAGCTGGTGGGATATGCCCCCATTGTCTGTAGGATCTACTGATCTATGTCAACACTCGTCCTGGACAAGTGTACCATGTCCCCTCTCAGATTTGCCGCTCGTGGAGCAGACCTGCTGTGTCGAACCAACCTCCGCGGGGTCGGCGCCGTCCTGGAGACACCTCGGATGCCCTGCGGCAAGGTGCTCGGGCCGGCTACCTCGATGGCGGATGTGGGAATGGCCGCTGGAGCACGAGATATCATGGGTGTCAACTGCATTTTGGAACTTGGCGATGCAGGCTCCTCGAAGTCCGCAATCTCATTCGTGGAGGAGGCACCTAGCAGCTCCAAGGGCGAGAATCGGGGCTCCTCAGCAGCAGATGCACGATCGTCCGGAGACTCCGGCCCCCCACCCCCAGCTTCTGGGGTCGATGGTGTTGCATGGGGCCGCGCTGCTGGCTGAGCGACAAAATAAATTAGGTTATTAGAGGAGAAAGGGCCCTGGGCCCGGATGGAATGTATCCCAGGCCTTTGAGCGAAGCAAACAAGGAAATAGCAGAGGCCTTGACCATCACTGTGCAGTTCTCTTTGGATTCAGGCAGGGTGCCGGAGGACTGGAGGACTGCTAATGTGGTACTCTTGTTTAAGAAGGGAGAAAGGATAATTACAGGCCTGTCAGCCTAACCTCAGTGGTGCGAAAATTATTCCCACTATTTGTACTTCAGGGAATCTAATATGGCCAGAGTGATCTCCTGGACTAGTTTTGATCACCTGGATGGGTCGGTGAGGAATTTTCCCAGATTTTTTTCCCCAATTGACCTGGGTTTTTATCTTTTTTTTTTACCTCTTCCAGGAGATCACATGGCTCCGGTTGGGGTGGAGTGTAAAGTGTTGCGATACATGGCATGTCGCTGTTGTGTGAGGTGGACTGGTTGGGCCGGATGCTCCGTACCTCTCCGCCATTGTTCATTGTTCACAGGTTTATCTGTAACCTTCGGGGCTGCTGACCGAGGGCCGTGCGGCTCTTTGTCGGCCGGTGCGGACACGATGGGCCGAAATGGCCTCGTTCTGCGCTGTAAATCTCTATGTTTCTCGGGGCTAGAATTTCCCCAAAGCCTGCCAGCGCACGATGGCTGCCCAAAACAACGCTAAGGCTGGGCAGATTATTGCTGGCGAAAACATCCCCTCCATAAAAGCGAAAAATATGGACCTTGCACTCCCAATCTGGGCGGAAAAGTGCAGTTTAGAGTCAGTTGGGCATTGCCGAAAGAAAATGGGCAAAAAATTAAAAAACATCTACAAAAATTTACCCGAAGGCTGCAGGTCGGGCCTAACACCAAAAAAATAATTAAAATAATTTTTCAATAAACCTCACTAAAAAATCCAAACGACGTTCCCAAGATACTTTTAAATTAAATGATCCCAACAGATTTTGAAAATGATCAAGAATAAAACAATTACTAACCTTTTTCTTGCAGACCTACTTAGCTACCGCCCAGCTCCGCTGATGCTCGAGGATGTTTTTTTTATACTCACCTACGGCTCACCGCTGAACCAAATATCGCGCCAGGCCAATCTGAGGACGTTGCTCACCAGTGGCCCGCTCCCCAAAGGGTGTTCAAAACCACCGGCGTAACTCGGGTAAGGAATTTTCCGCTTACCTGATTAGCGCCCACAACGGCCAATGCCGCCTAGAAACCGGGCTGTCAGCCATAAGAAATTCTAGCCCAATGTTTGTAAACACAAGTTAACACAGTGTATATTCAGAAGGCTGAAAGCGTTTCTTGCTTTGGATGCTCTGTGATTCCGACCATTTCTCTCTTAACTAAATCGTATAGAAGTTTACAAAAGGTTTCAGGCTCTTTGGGAATTAGAGTGGGACCTTGACAGACAAACAGCGGCCTCACGCAGTTTAATTTTTGTTATTTTTCTTGATCCAAGCTGCTGCTGTGAAGCCAGGAGGATAACAGACCACAGAGTCAATTAAAATATTCTTAATTTAAAAAAAAATCAATAAAAGCAATAACGAATTAAGAAGCTTGCGTCTCTCTTTGAAGATGATTTCGGCCATGAGGCCTTCTTGAAGCTCATCCCAAAATGGCTGCTGCATGGCTAAAAGCAGAACAAGTTCACACCTGACCGAGGCAGAACTTTACACCAAACAAAAATCAGCAAATTGTTCCAGCGTATAATGAAAAAAAATGTTTGAAAACCTATTACAATTTTAATTCTGTATGATAGTTTTAAATTAAGTTAAGAAACAATTATTAAATTGTTCATTTAATATAAAACTCAGTCAGTGGCAAGGCTATATTATCTGCTCCCTGAATCCACGCTATTCCTTTCCCCCCTCCCTTCATTCTATTATTCACATTGATTCATTTTGTCTCCGTTAGTTCAATAGAATTTGAAATGCATATGCACAAACCCCACAAGCTCTTACAAAAGATAATTTATCCATTAAAATTCCTAATTTACATACTTTTGCTTCAATCAGCCTGTCAGGTTTTAATTATATTCTGCCCCATTAAATACATTAACTCGGATTCCAAAATTACTTACTATTATCAGTTTGTCGCAGTCTTATTTGAAGTTGATTGTTACATACTTCAACTCCAATTCTCTCAACTCATTGCTCTCTCATTCTCTTCTCTTTTTATCCAGGCAATGGACACACAAAGTTATGCACACACAGGCACATGAACGCCCCCGCACACAGACATAAACATGCACAGACACACAGACACACAAACAGACACATGAATACACAGGCACATACATACACAAATACATACAGACACACAAACACAGATACAGACACACAGACAGACCCACAGACACACACATACACAAATACACACAGACACACAAACACAGATACAGACACACAGACAGACACACAGACACAAACATACACAGACACATGAACACACAGACACACACAATCAAACAGACACATGAACACACAGACACACAGACACACAAGCACACGGACACACACATATACACACAAGAGCACACGCACCACAAACACACTCACAAAATCAGACATGGTCACATGCGTCCACACACGCAACCAGAAACACGCAGTCACAGATACACACACAAACACAAATACATGCAGACCAATTTTCTCTCTTTTTTTGGGAGTTGCTTGGTTCCTTTGAGTGAATGCGCAGCCCATTCCAATTTCCACACATGCACAGTTTCTCCCCTAGAAAAATCGGTAAGCAAACTGCGCGGGACCTCTAGACCGCTGCGGGAACATTAATGCAGACATGCACGCGCAGAAGCACACGCACCACAAACACAGACACGGACTCATTCCTACACGCAAGCAACCAGTAACAATCACAAATTCACACACAACCATGAATACACAGATACATAGATACATACACGCAGACATAGATGCATACACACAAACATAAATACATACACACAGCCACAACAACACACGCAGACGCAAACACGATACCCTTCCCCATCATCATCATCATAGGCAGTCGCTTGGAATCGAGGAAGACTTGCTTCCACTCATGAAGTGAGTTCTTTGATGGCTGAACAGTCCAATACGAGAGCCACAGACCCTGTCACAGGTGGGGCAGATAGTCATTGAGGGAAGGGGTAGGTGGGACTGGTTTGCCGCACGCTCTTTCTGCTGCCTGCGCTTGATTTCTGCATTTTTTTAAAAATTCGTTGCCAATCTTTCCAATTCTTTGTCAGATCAACTTGTCAGATCATAAACGCCAAATGTCACCTTGGGCCCATTCAAGGATCACTCTGCGCCAATGTTTTGCTCTTAGCCAAAAGGCCTAGAGCCAAAGCACCGTTCCTGGAAGTACTGCAATAGCAGGTTCGTGCCATGGAGGTGGATGGGTCAAGCCCCCCACCCTGATTTCTGCATGCTCTCGGCGTTGAGACTCGAGGTGCTCAGCGCCCTCTCGGATGCACTTCCTCCACTTTGGTCGGTCTTGGGCCAGGGACTCCCAGGTGTCGGTGGGGATGTTGCATTTTATCAGGGAGGCTTTGAGGATGTCCTTCCACACAGAGCATGAAGATACAGAGTCACATAGATGAAACTATTTGCACATACAGACATGCAGGTGGACACACAAACACATGGATGCAAACACACACAAAACAAAACACAAACGCGTCACACAGACATGATCACATGTAGCCACTAATGCAAACATGCCAGTAAAAGTGACTATGAACCCTAACTGGTTCACTAATGCCCTTTAGGGAAGGAAACCAGTTGTCCTTACCCGGTCACGCCACGATGTGACTCCGGTCCCACACCAGACAGGACTGACTCTTAACTCTCACTGAAGCGGCCGAGTTAACTCCTCAGTTGTATCCAATTCCAACGGCTGTGGTTTAAGAAGAAGGCCCACCATCATCTTCTTAGGCAAATAGGGATGGGCAATCAATGCCAGCCTTACTAGTAACGCCCTCATCCCGAGAATGAATGCAAAAACCATGCATGCGTGCAGCCACAAACACACAAGGAAACATGTACCGCGCATGAAGGCACAAAATATGGGTCACATATACAGACACACACACAGCACAGACACACAGAAACATGCCCACATATATAGTCACACAGACATGAACACACACGCCTACAAGCACATAGACAGGCCTGAACACCCACACACACTCATACAAACGCACATACTCATACACACACATACGCTCATAAACACACACACATACTCGCACACACTCATAAACACACAGATGCACATGCTCATACGCACACAGACAGATACACACATACACATACACACATACTCATACACACTCATACACACACAGACAGATACACATACCGATACACACACACACAATCATACGCACACACGCACACACACACACTCATACACACACAGACAGATACACACACTGATACACACACACACACACAATCATACGCACACACACACTCATACACACACAGACAGATACACACACTCATACACACACACACACAGACAAACACACAAACACTCATACACACACACACACAGACAAACACACAAACACTCATACACAGACACACACACACACATACACACAACGCACAAACGTCCAACTATGAATCTCTTTGCTTTTCCCACCTGTATGAAAGATCTACAGGCCTTTCCTCCTTTATTTTCTTCCCACACAATGCAACGATCACAACTGCTGACCCTTTGCTCCCTGCTGACCCGCGGGCCGAACACTTTGCTCACAGCCAGCGTCTCCGTCCAAATATATGCGGTGACGTTAATAGCCCTTCCCCTTTTGAGGATCGTGCCGCCGACATCTGCGTAAATAACTAATCAACTGTGATAACTGGTTATTTGTTGAATCATTAAAACGTTAATGATTGTGCATATTTTTTCCCTATTAGCCCTGCGTTTTTTATATCCATTCTGTGCTGTCATTATTCTTTCCGTTTTGCAGTGCTCGCTGACAGATGCCACGAGACCGTAGCCAAGCGTATGAGGCACTGAATGTTGGCATTGTCAGGCTAGCCAGCATTAAATTATTAGTGTCCTGAGAGAGATGAGCAAATATGAATATACTTGTCTGACATTCAATGCGCAGTGCAATTTGCTCCAATGGCTTGTATGTGTTTGATTGTGCGCATTTCAACATGAAAAACTTAGCAGCAAATATTATTGAGTTACATACTCACACACACACACACAAACACACTCATCATCATCATAGGCAGTCCCTCGGAATTGAGCAAGGCTTGCTTCCACTCTTAAAATGAGTCCTTAGGTGACTGAACAGTCCAATATGAGAACCATAATCCCTGTCACAGGTGGGACAGATAGTCGTTGAGGGAATGGGTGGGTGGGACAGGTTTGCCGCGCGTTCATTCCGCTGCCTGCACTTGATTTCTGCACGCCCTCGGCGATGAGACTCAAGGTGCTCAGCGCCCTCTCGGATGCACTTCCTCCACTTAGGGTGGGCTTTGGCCAGGGACTCCCAGGTGTCGGTGGGGATGTTGCACTTTATCAGGCAGGATTTGAGGGTGTCCTTGTAACATTTTCTCTGCCCACCTTTGGCTCGTTAGCTGTGAAGGAGTTACGAGTAGACCGCTTGCTTTGGGAGCCTCGTGTCTGGCATGCAGACAATGTGGCCTGCCTAGCAGAGCTGATTAAGTGTGGTCAGTGCAGCAATGCTGGGGATGTTGGCCTGGTTGAGGACGCTAATGTTGATGCGTCTGTCCTCCCAGGGGATTTGTAGGGTCTTACGGAGACATCGTTGGTGGTATTTCTCCAGCGACTTCAGGTGTCTACTGTACATGGTGCATGTCTCTGAACCATACAGGAGGACGGGTATTACTACAGCCCTGTAGACCATTAGCTTGGTAGCAGATTTGAGGGCCTGGTCTTCAAACATTATTTTTCTCAGGCGGCCGACACACACACACACATACACACACACACACACATACACACACAAACACACACACACACACACACACACACACATACACACACACATACACACACACACACACACACACTCACACATACACTCACACATACACTCACACACACACACACACACACACACACTGTGGAAATGTATTTTTATCTAAGCTGATACCATACGGTATTTGTGTGCCTTTTGATCAAAATGGAGTCCTGGCCCTTCCAGAACTTTCTGCATTTTAGCAGTCAGCTTGCATAAACAGCTAAACCTGGTTTGAGATGGCTGATGGCCATCAGACAGCTAGGAGACAAGTCATGCTGAGACAAGTAACCCCCCCCATGGTGCTCTCCTATTGTCTACACTACAGGAGTTCCATGTCAACCCACCCTTATCTTCTAGCCATTATCTTCTTTCCGAGATCTCATCCATTTGATGCAAACAGATAAACTGACCAGGAAATTGGAACAATCCTGACACAATACAAGACAGGTGATAGCCCATTACCTATGACTCATGGAGTAATGGCTGGCTGGCCAACTGATAACCCTGACAAAAGGAAATATCTGGATACCATGTCAGGACCAGGATATAGTAATTAACTCTTTATCTGTATTCACTGACTGTGAGACAGAGCAATACACAGGGAGAGGCCATAACTTTGGTTTTACTGTATAAATATCTTGTTAAACTGAACCATTTCGGAGGTGTTCACTTAGCCCTTGACTGAGTGTAATCTACCCCTTGCTAGCAAGTAAATTAAAGAAACTTCTACCGGAGCTATAAGTGTCAGAGTCATTCTTTTCGGAGGTCGAGATTTCGACAGTTATTGGAGGTTCCACCGAGATGCATACTCTCTGTCCTGTGAGTAAAACGGATACAGGCATAGTGCCTCTCCAGTGAAAGGCTTCAGTGGCCAAACAAGGTGAGCCTTTTGCTCACAAGAGGTTTCTTCACTGTTGAATCGCATATGTAATCTGTTGTCCACAGCGGAGGTACTGCATCTACAAGACTCGGCATTTAAAAGCTGAAGGTATTTTTTTTATAACCATTTCTTTCTCAGCTCGTCAGCAGAAGAGAACAGGTTTTGGAAAAAATCTCGAAACAGCCCGGGGAAGGTTTCAGTAGGTAAGGGAGCGCTAGTCGATCGAAAAGGGTTCCAGGTTCTTATGTGATAAGATTTTTATTGTTTTTAATTCGGAAGGGGTTCTTATGTGATAAGACTATAAAAAAAAAAGAAAGCGCTAATCGATCGAAGGTTCTTATGTGATAAGATTTTTATTGTTTTTAATTCGGAAGGGGTTCTTATGTGATAAGACTATATAAAAAAAAGGAAAGCGCAATCGATCAAAGAGTTTGGGTACGGAACCTTAAGTTTTATCAGTTTTTATTAGGATAAGTTAAGGACTCGGTCTGTAGTGGCGCACAACGCAGACTGAGAATTTGTTTAGATAAGGTGTAAGGTTATGATTTGTGTACTCGCGGGAATATTGTTTGTTGTCCTTGTATTACTGTTGTGTGCAATACCTTTGTGAGAGATTGCCATTAGAGAAACGGGAAGAGTCACTAGGGAAAATTGTGATTCGAAAAAAAAAAACACAAGGATTGATTAAGAAAAGAAACAGTAACTGATTGATCAACTACGATTGGTTCGTTCCAACATATCTCACACACCCAGACTGAGCCCGAATTAAGAGCCTTTTCAGGCCACGTAACGGCCAGGAGAAGTGGGCGTAGAGAACTCGGTTGGCCGAAAGGATTGAGAGATCAGAAACTGTGGAAAATCTTAATCATCCAGAATGGGTGCCGGAGCAAGTTAAAACACCACAAAAGGCACACCAGCCTATGTCATGCTCCAGAATTGTGGTCAGTCTTCAATTGACCAAAGAAACAAAAAACGGTAAAGTGGACTAAGGGTGAAAACAGGCCATTTCCACCCGATGGTTCATTTAATTTAGAGAGAACAACATGTCTAGAGGAATGTCTTATAAACAGAGATCCAGGTAAAAAAAAAGGAAAGTAATAGAAAAGGCCTGGGTTCCGATTCTTCAAGCCCATGTAAAATTTACAGACGAAGTAAATCAAATGTAAAAAAAAAAAGAGAACCTGATAGTGACTTATGGATTAAAAAAAAAAATAAAGCTAGCGAAAGAAAAAGCTTTATTGAATGGAGAGAGACTTGTGAATGTCTTGTCTTTGAATGAGAGTGCTTCTGTCTTTTTTCCTTGTGTCTGGAAACCTGTTTGGAAAGGTTGTAGAGCTGCCTGTTTGTTTTTAGCTCCACCCACTTTTTCAAACAAAGTGAAGTTTTTTTAACCCTTCATAGTGTTGTCCTGTATGTGGGAAGTTTAAGACATTTTAAGTTAGAAGCGCAGATGTGGATTTATTCGGATGAGAAGTTACGGAGCTAGGAAATGCACAAAGGATAGGTTTGTTGAGACATGGTCCCGGTGGTAAAAAGTTGTAATGCCTTTTTTTTTTAAAAAAGCCTTTGTGGGTCTCTCGAGGTGCAGGCTGGGGGAGTACACTCTCATTGTCCTTGGTGTAAAATCTTGGTGCAAAAGCTTCTAGCTCAGTAAGAGGATTTTTTTTTGGATAAAGAGTGGCAGTACAATAGTTGAATTGGGATTTTGAGATATTTCAGGTGATCTCCTTGATCAACATTTTGGGTGTATTGGAAAAATCTTGGGTTTGGAAGCCTTTTAATAAGATTAGAAAACAATTACTTTACATTCTGTGATCTGGGAATCACTCTAAGCATAAATGAGAAGTCCGTGTAACACACAGATTCGTCCAGTTCAGAAGCCCACACAAATGGAGGTTTGTCCATGACCTATGAGCTGTGAATGAATCTACTATATTCTCACAATGCTTAAAGGATGTGGAATGAAGTATCCCGGAATGCTTTCCAGAGTCTTAAGCAGTCCCTCACTTCAGCACCCGCCTTGGGATTACCAGATTACACTAAGCTATTCAACTTATTTGTGCATCACAAGTCGGGTTTTGCACAATCTGTTTTGACTCAGTTACATGGGGACAGGCAGCGACCGGTAGCATATTTCAGTACCCAACTAGACCCAGTGGCACGCGGACTATCGGGATGTCTTCCTTCGTTGGCAGCAGCTTATTATGCTATGCAACAGGCTCAGACAATAACTCGAAATCATCAGACCATTTTATATATCCCACACTCTGTCGAGATTTTACTTACTAAATGTGCCACCCAACACCTAACCTCCGCAAGAACCACTAAATACGAGGTCGAACTGTTATCAAATCCGAACCTTATCATCAAAAGATGCACTACCTTAAATCCAGCCACTCTACTCCCCACGGAAGACGACGGCGAACCCCATTCATGTGAAATGGTAACCGAATTAGTGACTAAACCACGTATCAATCTAACAGATGTACCAATGTGTAACCCTGATCTAGTGTACTATGTTGACGGATCAGCCCTACGAAATGATAGGGGCCAACCTAGAGCGGCTTATGCAATTGTAACTCAGTTTAATGTTGTCGAAACAGCCTCTCTTCCAGACTCCTTTTCAGCCCAACAAGCCGAATTGTTTGCATTAACTCGAGCCTGTATTCTGGCTGAAGGACACACAGTTAATATCTACACTGACTCCAGGTATGCTTTTGGGGTATCACATGACTATGGACAAATTTGGAAGATTCGCGGGTACCTGACTTCTTCAGGAACCCCTGTCAAAAATGCAGAACAAGTGGAAAATCTCCTGCGAGCCATTCAATGCCCTTTGAAACTTGCCATTATCAAATGCCAAGCACATACAGGCCAGTCGAATGAGGTGGCACTTGGGAACGCCAGAGCTGATAATGCAGCTAAGTCAGCAGCTCTGTCGAAAGGGGGGATGCAGGTGTCATTGTTCCCACTAAGGAAAGATAATTGCTCAGACCCGCCACCCACTATTAATGACGTGCTGGCCTTTCAGACACAGGCCAGTACGGAGGAGGTGGTGACCTGGACGAAGGATCAATGTTATAAAAATCCAGAAGGAATATGGGTTCACCACGACGGCCGCGTGGTGGCCCCTAGATCCTTACTTCCATGGATTGCCCGATGTGTTCATACATTCACACATGCAGGCAAAGGGGGATTGGCAGATTATATTTTGGCAACTTGGTATGCACCAGGTATTTCGGCAATTGCAAAACAAATCTGTGAAAATTGTGTTACCTGTCAGACAATGAATCCGGGTAAGACGGAAAAAGTAGAATCTGCCTCCCACCCAAATCCAGTCGGGCCTTTTGTACATTTACAAATGGATTTTATTGAATTACCTATGTGTATGGGATTCAAGTATGTATTAGTTATTGTAGATGTGTTCTCTAGATGGATTAAAGCCTTTCCAGGTAAAAAGGCCGATGCCACTACTGTTGCTAAATGTTTGTTAAAAGAAATTGTACCGCGCTTCGGAATCTCTGCTAAGCTTTCTAGTGATAACGGGTCACATTTCACGGGAACTGTTATAAGAGAAATGTGTAAAGCTTTGCAGATTAATCAACGTTTTCATTGCAGTTATCATCCACAATCAGCTGAACTTGTTGAAAGATATAATGGAATGCTTAAAAATAAGCTGGCAAAACTATGCAATGACACTGGACTGAAATGGACAGAACTGCCGCCCTTAGCCTTGATGGTAATGCGATCTGCAACCAACAGAACAACAGGCCTGTCACCGCATGAGATAGTTATGGGACGTCCCCAACGACTACCTTTTACAGCACCATTTACTGCAAAACAGATGGACATCCACAAAATGGAGGAAAATATGTTGAATTATTGTATTGCGCTAACCAAATGTATTTCCAGCTTTCATTCACAGGTAAAGGAAGCCCAAGTCAAGCCAGCGGAAGGGAAGTGTCATAACCTGGAGCCAGGGGAATTCGTTTACATCAAGATTTTTCAAAGAAAAAGCAGTCTACAGCCAAGATTCGAAGGACCATACCAGGTCTTGCTGGCGACCAATACTGCAATCAAGGTAAAGGAAAGATCAACATGGATCCACGCATCCCATTGCAAACGGGCACCCGACCAGGAGGAAGGGACGAAGGAATCAGAGGAACAGAAAAAGGAAGACTGAATAAGGAACTGTATGGACTATGGGGACTGATGGTGCTGGGCTTGACAGGGTTTTACTTCACATTATTGATTACACCAGGGGTACAGACCCACCACCGAAGGGAATTGCACGTAAACGTATTTATGGCACTGAGTCATAGGTATGCTCAAGAAAGAAACTTGTCGAGTTGTTGGATATGTTCCCATGTACCTGTCCACTCCAGGGGGGGTATTCCCCTGAGATCTGTCCCCTTTAACGAATCAGAAATGGTAGAATGGTTGACAGTGCAAAATAGGACAAAACTAACTAAGGGGCCAGAAACGAAGGAGCAAACAGAATGGAGGTCGGCAGGGTATAAACTTACAGCCTTCCAGGGATGGTACCAGCCCAATTATGATAATAACCATCAGCCTCCCTTCCTAAGCATTACTCCCAGAATAGGAAACCCTGAAGGTATAATATGCCTAGTGAGTAATGAGACTAAAGGACCAGAAATGGGACGCAGCAAGTGTTCCCAAATGATTAAATGGCAAGCCACAACTAATCCCACTGAGAGAAAGATAGCAACCGTTGGCTGGACAACGGTCCATAACAAAGCCCCAGGTGAAGGGTGGGAAGGTGAGACCACTCGAGTAGGGATAGTGCAAAAGGACCAGAAGCTGACGCCCGATAATTGCACCTACTTTATTTGTGGCCATAAAGCCTACCCATGGTTACCAGCCAACTGGACAGGGTCCTGTTACTTAGGACATGTGGTGCCCCTTATCAGATCAGTAAGGACTCTAAGGGAGGCCTATGGAAGTCATAGATTTAAACGGGATTTGATGTGGCTAAACGGAATATTCAAGGTAATGGTGCCACCCTATGGAATAGCATCGGCCGAATGGCAGTTACGGGAACTGGCTAACTTAGTGGAATCAGTAGCCAACGCAACTTCCAAAGCCTTTGAAGGGATAAATGACGAAATGGTAGCTATTCGAACAGTGGCTCTCCAAAATCGTATGGCCTTAGATTATCTCCTAGCCAAGGAGGGAGGAACATGCGCATTAATAGGTGAAGAATGCCTTACATATATCCCAGATAAATCAGAAGATATCGGCAGTCTAGCTGAAAACATCAGGAAAAAGGTAATAGAGTATAAACAGACAGTTGGCCAGGACGGTATCACCTTGTGGGGTTGGGCATCAGGATGGTTGGGAGCCCTGGGGAAATCTGTGGGACAGGGTTTGATCATATTCCTGCTGATAGTCTTCGCCCTGTATCTATTATTTGTCGTCATTAAGTGTTGCTGTGCCAGGGTGGGAGAAACTATGTTACCTACCGAGACCACGGCTAGAGTTATGGTAGCAACAACTGCTGAAGGCTCTTGTGTGGAAATGGAAATGGAGAGACTGTACAAGATCAGAATGGATTGAGTTGTACTTGTGAAGGACAAAATGGGGGAATGTGGAAATGTATTTTTATCTAAGCTGATACCATACGGTATTTGTGTGCCTTTTGATCAAAATGGAGTCCTGGCCCTTCCAGAACTTTCTGCATTTTAGCAGTCAGCTTGCATAAACAGCTAAACCTGGTTTGAGATGGCTGATGGCCATCAGACAGCTAGGAGACAAGTCATGCTGAGACAAGTAACCCCCCCCATGGTGCTCTCCTATTGTCTACACTACAGGAGTTCCATGTCACCCCACCCTTATCTTCTAGCCATTATCTTCTTTCCGAGATCTCATCCATTTGATGCAAACAGATAAACTGACCAGGAAATTGGAACAATCCTGACACAATACAAGACAGGTGATAGCCCATTACCTATGACTCATGGAGTAATGGCCGGCTGGCCAACTGATAACCCTGACAAAAGGAAATATCTGGATACCATGTCAGGACCAGGATATAGTAATTAACTCTTTATCTATATTCACTGACTGTGAGACAGAGCAATACACAGGGAGAGGCCATAACTTTGGTTTTACTGTATAAATATCTTGTTAAACTGAACCATTTCGGAGGTGTTCACTTAGCCCTTGACTGAGTGTAATCTACCCCTTGCTAGCAAGTAAATTAAAGAAACTTCTACCGGAGCTGTAAGTGTCGGAGTCATTCTTTTCGGAGGTCGAGATTTCGACAACACACACACAGACACATACACACACACACACACACACACACACACACACACTCATACACACACTCATACACACACTCATACACACACTCATACACACACACTCATACACACACACATACACACACACATACACACACACATACACACACATACACACACATACACACACATACACACACGCACACACACGCACACACACGCACACACACGCACACACACGCACACACACTCATACACACACACATACACATACACACACACACATACACACACACACACACGCACACACACACATACACTCATACACACACACACTCATAAATACACATACATTCACTCACACACATACACACTAGCCGGGCTCAAATGGTGCTTGGTTGAAGACGAGGCCTATATTCCCTAGAGTTTAGAAGAATGAGGGTTAGTCTAATTGAATCATAGAGGGGGAACATTTTGGTCCCTTTGCGCCTCCAGTTAACGCCTGGTGGGAGCGCTAACGAGGCTCTGAGGCAGTAGCGCCACTGCGAAGCGAATCCAGCGATGCACGTCAAATGCAGTCTCTCCGTGGCATCACCGCTACGTGTTAGCACCGGGGACTTCAGCGTCAGGCACATCATGATGTCAGTGAGCGCGCAATGCTCACTGGGCGCCCAATCTGCAAAATGCATCGTCGCCCCCTGCTTTAGCGCACCGACAGAGACAGGGAGAGGATACATCAAACAGACGGATGTCGGCTCCAGGGGCCGCTACTTAAAGGGATCATGAGTAACGAGTTGCAGCTGTCAGGTTAGTGCTGTCTCAGTGCTTCCTTTTCAGTTATACATTGTGCAATAGTTGAGTTCGGTCAATCAAAGGTTGTTTAATCTCCAGAGTGTTGTGGCTGCTAAAAATTAGTCACATTTTTAATCTCACAACATATCAAAGTGCTAGGATGCTGAGGATGTCGTGCATAACATGTTTAGTGAGTTTAGTGTCAGGTAAAGGTTACACAGGCAGATAGGGAATGGGTGACCATCAGGCAGAGCAGTGGAAGGCAGTGCAGGGGTCCCCTGCTGTCATCTCCCTCCAAAACAGATATACTGTTTTGAATACTGTTGCGGGAGATGGCTCATCAGGGGAAGGCAGCAGCAGCCAAGTTCATGGCACCATGGGTGGCTCTGCTGCACAGGAGGGTAGTAAAAAGAATGGGAGAGCTATAGTGGTAGGGGATTCTATTGTAAGGGGAATAGATAGGCGTTTCTGCGGCTGTAATCGAGGCTCCAGGATGGTATGTTGCCTCCCTGATGCAAGAGTCAAGGAAGTCTCGGAGGATGAACAGCCAGTTGACGTGGTGCATATAGGTACCACCGATATAGGTAAAAAACGGGATGAGGTCCTACAAGCTGAATTTAGGGAGCTAGGAGTTAAATTAAAAAGTAGGACCTTAAGGGTAGTAATCTCAAGATTACTATCAATGCCACATGCTAATCAGAGTAGGAATACCAGGATAGTTAAGATGAATACGTGGCTTGAAGAAGGCGCAAGAGGAGGGATTCAAATTCCTGGAACATTGGAACCTGTGAAAGGGTGCAAAATTCATAAGAACCCCCCCAGTGTTTGGGCTCATTCGAAAGAAAATTTAATTTGGAACTATCTACCAAAAAGTTTGGAACCCTAAAGTGCTTATGGAAGAAACTACAAACTTTAATAGAATTTTGAACTGTTACGAGACAAATTCAAGGCTATGGGCGGGGCTAAAGAACAAACAGGAGACAACCTGATTGGCAAGACTACCTGGGTGTGAGGACTAAAGTAACCTGTCTGGAGAAATGGGTATTCAAGAATCTTTCTCCACAAGAGACATTAACATTACAAATGATCCAGAGATAGCTAACCATCAACTTGAAACTGGAAACCATTTCAGCATATACATCACAAAGAGGCCCAATCCAGCCTGTATGTGAATAACTAAGCACAAAAGGACATTGCAATTACCACACTAATATTTCCATCAGTAAACAGTTTTCGAACATCAACCCACCCAAAACATATCAACTTTTAATGAACCCGCCAAAATATTACAAAGAAGATTCAAGTCCACCAAATTTAAACAAAGGATTTTGAACTGATTTGGCACCAAGATTAGAACTATTGAAATCGTATAACTGGCCCCTGTTTTCAACAGAGGTTAGATTGCTAAGTAGCTACAAGGTTGCTACTACCTCATTAAGACAAGGAGAGAAACCAACGCGAAAGTTGTAAACTAACTTCTCCAGCCTTGAAGTCTTGAAGGAAGGAAGAACATCACAATTGTGGCAGCAACCTAACACAACCAACGTGGTATCAATGAAAAACCACCGCGATCGACCAAACTCGAAACAAAACTCCAACAGGGAAAAACCGAAGAATCGAAAAAGTTTCCACTCTACAATCTAATCCTGACCTACCGACGAGTAAATTATTTCCTAAAATGCTGTAGAAACCTATTTCTAACAAAGAAAACCGGGTACTTACCCCATAGATCCAAAACGCGCCTTACCGCACCAGCGGACTCAACCCAACTGAAGATTGTGCAGTAAAAAGTCTTCTCCGATGTTCGGGGTACGGCAAGCAGACCCTACCACATCCAGCGAACCCCGAAACCGTGATCTACTGCTAACTGTCAAAAGGATTGGTAAGCATAGTCCCTGCCTGTCCTAGAGTCCAACCTAGCTAGAATTAGGTATTGGGAGGTGGGAGGTGTAATTCTACTGTAGCCCCCTTTGAATGTAATGTGTTGTTCTCTATTAGAGTCATTATAAGCTATTGTAACCCTCTCTGAGTGTGTAAGGTATTGTTCATTAATAAGTTTGAATACGTTTTGACATTGTACTTTCTTATTAGAGTAGTTATAAGTTCGTAATTTCTTGACTGTAATAAAATCAAAATTCTTTTGCATCAAACCAGTGTCCTTTGCACTTTATCACGTCCCCCAAATAAATCCAGAGTCTAGAACCCAAGGGAGTGGGAGCGATTCGAACTGCTCAAGTTGGTCAGAAGGGAACCTGACCCCCTCATAGAGACCACCCCCTTACAAAATGGCGACCACGGCAGGACTCTGGTACAAGGGGTGTAATGTGAAGAATGCAAGTTTGGGGCAAAGAACCAAGATGGAAGTGAGGATTTCCTCCTTTGTGTGTAAGAAGGTCAATGTAACAAAAGAATGGGTGCTTCGTCTATTGCGCGCTGAGCATCCAGCTACACCGGTGCAGCAGCAGGAGGGCAAATCAGTTGCGGGGCGGACAGGGATAGTGAACCACCATCACCTGTGGCACCAAGCTTCAGCTTGGTCTGGCAGCAGGGAGGAGAGGGAGGCGAACCAGAACAGGGAGAGCCAGAACCAGGGCCAATGTGCACGGTCCGGTAACAGAAGTTTGGCCAGCCCACCCTTGCTGGGGGTCCAGGGCCCCTGGAAAGTCAATTTGTGGTCCCCCACACTTCCCACCAGCTTAGGGCTATGATAAGTTCACTTGGTTCACTTTGTAGAGGTGGAACAGACAGGGGATATTAATGGGTGCGATGATGCAGAAATGGCCAAGATGCTTCTCCTATCCCAAGACAGCAAACTGTACCAGTCCCTCTCTACTGAGAGCAAAAGAGGACAGAAAACATTGGCTGCTGTCCAGAAAGACATTTTAGAAGCCATGGGCTGCAATGATGGGAGTCCCTTCTCTAGAGTAGAGAAAACGGTGCAACTCACAGGAGAAATCCCACAGGCTTTCGCAGACCGACTGTGGCCAGTGTACAAAAGCGCCTGTAGTGGGGACATAGACAGAGATCACTTAAACCCACACGAATTAGCACACTGGCTCCGAAGCCTAGTAGCTAACAGTTTACCCAGAATAAGTTCGAAGGCTGAGGCCTGGTTCGACCCCAGTGATCCCCAAGCCACTGAACAGGGAGTGCTTAGGCAACTGACCCTAGCTTACAGAAACGACAGAGGGACAGAAGAGCACCCACAAAAGGGAAGGGTTCACGAAATCCGACCTGGCCAAGATGAGAGGGAATGGCGACATGAGGGGGGCAACCTCTCCGATACAAAACGTACCTGCTTCAGGTGCGGCAAGAGTGGGCACTGGAGAAAGAATTGTAGAAATTCATGGAAGAATAGCGCAGGAAAGGATTCTCCAGCCCCTGCCCAAAAGATCGAGCCAGATAAGCCAGTCCCTCCCCACTCTTTTGATACCTTTTTAACTGTGCTCCGAGCCATGTAAGGTGGCCCTGGGAAGGTAGCCACCGCCACCGGTATCGAAATCCCATCTGCCCCCTCCCAACCAAAACCGTGACAAGGACAGGCACAGCCTGTCCATCTGTGTTCCCGCGAGTATGATGCATGGGGGAGACCGACCGTCCAGATGGAAGTGGAAAAGGTGAAGGGGACTTACCTGCTGGACACCGGTGCCTCAAGCACCCTTGTCTATGCAGCTAACCCCGCCACCTCACCTCTGTCTAACGGGGTCCCCGACAGCTTGGTGGGTTTCACAGGCACTGAAGAGACAGGTTCATTCTCCGTTCCATTCTCCATTCATTTAGGTGCACTCCATACTAAGTGGACTAATGAAGTGGGAGCAGGACGGGAGAGGGATCGTGGGGGCTGACTTCATCCTAGGCCACGGGATCCTGATGGATTTAAGAAACCACTGTCTTTAGTGGTCAGTCTGCACGGAACAGGAGAGTGAGGTGATGGTTATCCCGGGAAAACAGGGAAAAGGGACAGTGTGCACCATGAAGCCAAAGGAGGGTTACGACCTTGAATCACTGGTCAGTGTGATATATTCACAGAGCACAAGCACACAGTCTCCTACATAGCAGGCAGCTCTGTCGGAAGCCTCCAGAAATCTGCCTGATTCTGTTCAATTATTAACTGTGCAATTGCAGTACATAATACGTCCACATCCAAAGTGTGGAGCTACAATCATTACAAACTTACAGACATTTCACTTCTCCCTCCTTAATGAAGAAGTTATTATATTAAACACCATACATAACTTTCATGTTTATACATAACACAGGATATAAACTTATTTTTTTCTATATTTACAAATTTAACTTTAACACTTGTTTTCTGTTTCGAAGAAGATACCTTCGCTCTCGAACAGAATCTTTCAAACATGGTGTCGAATCTAAACTCATTCGAGGCTCATCCTGAGGAACGTTTTCCTCCACTGAATTTCCTTGATTTTCATTTGAACTCACTCTAACTTCAGGCTGTTGTTTTCCTGACTCGGACTCAGACTTTCATTCTGATTCTCTCCTGGATTTGTTTCCAGTACATTGGATTTAGGATTTGCTACTGGTATATCAAAATTATCTGATGAGTCAGGAATAATTGAATCATTCCCACCTTCAACTCCTTCCATGTCTGTAGGTAAAATATGATCAATATGAACAAAACTAACCTGTCCATTATCAAACTTCTTTACCAAATATGTACGAGGACCACATATCTTCACCACTCTTCCTGGTAACCACTTTAACCATTTATGGTGATGGTTCTTCACTCTAAACTTCTGGTTTAATTTCACACTTCTCTCTTTTACTCTACCTCTATCATTATTCTCTTTCTGTCTTAATTGTGTCTCCACTACGGACTGTGCCAAATTTGGCTTTAACAACGAGAATCTGGTTCGTGGCTGTCATTTGAGAAACAACTCTGCTGGTGTTCTACCAGTAGTTGTATGAGGAGTATTTCGATATGTAATCAAAAAATTAGCCAATTTGTGATCCAATGACAACTGTCATTTCCTTGGATTCGGATCTAACATTTGTTTTATGAGGGCACGCTTTACAATTTGTACAGTGCGCTCTGCTGCACCACTCGAAGCAGGATGGTATGGTGGAACCTTGGTATGTTTCACACCATTTTTGCTCATGAATTGTGCAAATTCTTCTGAACGAAATTGTGGTCCATTATCCGAAACAATCTCTTCAGGGAGGCCAAATGAAGAAAATAATTTTCGCCAAATGTCCAATGTTTTACTTGTTGTTATTTTCCACATTGGAAACATCTCGAATGGCTATCAATCACAATGAACAATTGTTGTCCTTCTAATTCAGCAAAATCAATATGTAGCCTTTGCCACATCCTGGGAAGCCATTTCCATGGCTGTAATGGTACTGATAGTGGTTGCTTGTTTCCCGATTGACATGTCGTACACTGACTCATGCTGTACTCTATATCTTTATCAAGACCTGGCCACCATAAATAACTGCGTGCAAAACTCTTGGTCAAGCACATTCCCAGGTGCTGGTCATGGAGGTCTCCTAATAAATTGGACCTAAATTTATTTGGTATAACCAATCTTGCACCCCACATTATACAATCTTTATCGACTGATAATTCATTCCTATGAATGAAGAATGGATGTGTATCTTTGTCTGTTACCTGGTTTGGCCATCCATTTGCAATATACTCATACACCTTTGACATCACTGGGTCACGTTTGATTGCTCTACCAATCTCTTCAGCTGTGACTGGCAGTTTATCAATGCATGAAAAATAAAACACTTCTTCCCTATCGGGTGTAACTTGTGATAGGGAAGGCAATCTAGCATTACTGTGATCAGTTGATCATCTGTATTCAATATCATATGTATATGCTGACAAAATCAAAGCCCATCTCTGCATTCGGGCTGCAGCTAATGTTGGAACTGGGGACTTTGGATGGAGGATTGCTGTTAGGGTCTTATGGTCCGTAACGATGGTAAACTTATGACCATACAAGTATTTGTGAAACTTGTTGACCCCAAAAATTAATGCCAAAGCTTCCCTTTCAATTTGCGCATAATTACTCTCACTGGCAGTGAGAATGCGTGAAGCAAAAGCAATTGGTCTCTCCTCCCCAATACGTGATACATGAGAGATCACTGCCCCAACTCCATCGGGAGAGGCATCACATGCTAGCTTAATCTCCTTAGATATGACATTGTTAACAAACTCTCTACCAATTTGCTTTTACACTCCTTGAATGCTGCATCGCATTCTTTTGACCACTTCCAATGGACCTGTTTTTTCAAAAATTCATTCAGTGGATGTAATACTGCAGCCAAATTTGGTAGGATCTTCCCATAATAGTTCAAAAGACCCAAGAATGAATGAAGTTCAGTGACATTCCTGAGAGTGGGTGCATTTGTGATCACATCCAATTTTTACGTGGTTGGATGTAAACCATCTTTGTCTACTCTGTACCCTAAGTACTCCACTGAGTTTTTAAATAACTCACACTTATGAGCAGACACTCGTACTCTGTACTTCTCTAGTTATTTGAGGACTTCATTCAACATGTTGTTATGAATTTGCCTATTTGGTGCTAAAATTAGTATGTCATCCAAATATACATACTACCCCTTCAATACCTTGCAAAATCTCGTTCATCACCCCTTGGAATATGGCAGGGGCGGAAGACACTCCAAACAGTAGCCTATTAAATTGATATAGGCCTAGATGAGTATTTATAGTCAAACATGACTTGGACTCCTCATCTAGTTCAAGCTGCAAGTAGGTATTCGTAAGATCCAGTTTTGAGAAGATCTGACCACCTGTCAGTCTTGTGAACAAATCTTCTATATTCAGCAATGTATTGGGGACATTACCCTCGAGAACCTGGTTTACGGTTACTTTATAATCACCACACAATCTTACCTTACCATCGGACTTAGGTACAACAACAATGGGTGTAGCCCAATTACATCGATCTATCTTACAAATAATGTTCTCAGTCTCTAGTCTTTTGAGCTCTTGCTCAACTTTCTCCTTGAGTGCATATGGTACGGAACGTGGCTTGTGGTAAACCGATCTAGCATTCTTCTGTACCCTGACACTTGCCTTGAAGCCTTGAATCGGACTGCCCGTTTCGCAGAACACCTTTGGATACTTCTTGATAACCTCATCCTTGGATGAAAATCTCGCTTCCATACAGAAAATCTTACTCCAATCCAGCTTCAGTGATCCCAACCAATTTCTTACTAGTAAGGCAGGCTTGTCTCCTTTCACTACTATTCGAGGCAAGTTCTGAAATTGATCTTTATATTTCACCGGTACGGTGATACGATCTACCACAGGAATTTTCTCTCCCGAGTAGCCTTGCAGCTCTATCTTGGATTTCTCTAGTTGAAAATCATGCAATTTGTCGCGATATAGTGATTCCGGTATTACACTCACGATGCACCCGTGTCAATTTCCATTGGTATCTTGAATCCCGCAACATCTATGTGGATTTTGATGCTTTCCGAATCGCTGTCCGTTAACCTCGTGCTCCTGATGACGTGTAACTCTAGCATCTCCTCATCCTGTTGTTGTTCTTCCATGCTATGTAGTCTCTTGGGATTTCTACTCATAGCTTTGAACGCTGGTTTACCCTTCAGTCGGCATGCCTTCGCTAGATGCCCAGTCTTTCTGCAGAAGAAACACTCTGCCTTTACGTATGGACAACTTTGAACAATGTGTTGTCCCAGACACCTATAGCATGACATCGACGCTCTGGTAGAATTTCCAGTTTCTGAGACTTTGGGCTCCCACCGTCTTTTACTTTGAACCTGCAGGTGATTTACCTCGGTTGACTGATGACCGTAATCATTATTTAATTCTCGGGAATATTGTTCGGCCATGCCCATCGACCTCGCTGTCTGACAAGCAATCTCAAAAGTCAAGTCACCCGTCATCAATAACTTCCTTCTGATCGCATCATTTTTTACCCCAGAAACAAAACGATCCCGTAATGCTCGGTTTTGAAAGTTTCCAAAATTACAGTGCATCGATAGCTTTTTTAATGCTACAATGTAAACACTGATACATACATCAGACTTTTGATTCCGAATCCCGAAACAATAGCTTTCAGCAATTTCTAACGGTTTGGGGTTATAGTGCTGCTCCAGCTTCATTAAAATCTCTTTAAGCGTTGTGTCCTTTGGCTCGTCAGGCACAAGCAGATTTACAAGGGTTTCATACAATGCCGGACCCGCCTCCGATAAGAAAATCGCTTTCTTACATTCCAACACAGCCCTGTTCTGGACTGCATTGTCTGGAACTTCGATTATGTTATTTGCAGTGAAATACATTTCTAGCCGATCCACATAGGCTTTAAAATGTTCCCGGCCATGTCAATATTCCCCCAAATGTCCAATTACACCTGCCATTTTAATCTCTAGGTGTTCACACCATGTGCTGTATTTTACCTCGGATTTTGTAGCTTTTTCCAAAGACAGAAACTTCCAAAGTCTCTCTGTCGGCTGGCTAAATCCTTCACCAACAAAATTTAAGCTTTAAATCATCCGAAAAAAATTCCATCTTGCCGCCAAATGTGATATATTCACAGAGCACAGCACACACAGCTTCCTACATGGCAGGCAGCTCTCTCGGAAGCCTCCGGAAATCTGCCAGGTTCTGTTTAATTATTAACTGTGTAATTGCAGTACACAATACCTCCACATCCATAGTGTGGAGCTACAAACATTACAAGCTTACAGACATTACAGTCAGTAACACTTCGATAGAATACCAAGAATTTGTGAGGAAAAACCTTGCAGCTTTTGCCACTCACAAACACAACTGTGGGAGGATAAATGGTGTCGAGGTTAGCATAGATCGGGACTCCATGACCCGACCACAGAAACAGTACAACTTCCCAGGGAGGCAGAGGCAGACATGGAAACAGCCTTGGGTTTGCTGTTTAAACAGGGGGTATTGAGACCAATAGCTACCCATGTGAACTCTCCATTGTGGCCGATTAAGAAACCGGACAACTCCTGGAGAGCCACGGTGGACTATCGAGTACTCAACCGTAACATCCCCGCCTGTGCACCCACCGTTGCTGCTGTCGCCGACCTCATTGGAAGTATCCCAGCCTCCGTGACCACCTTCACAGTGCTGGATATTTCCAACAGGTTCTGGTCTACACCTTTAAGAAGATAAGATCAGAACAAGTTTGCTTTTACCTTTAAAGGGCAGCAATACACTTGGAACTGTCTCCCTCAGGGCTTCCACAACAGCCCCAGTATTTTCCACCAATGTATGGCCAACTGTTTAAAGAGTTTCAGCAGACCCCAGCAGTTGGTGCAGTATGTGGACGACCTGCTCCTGTTCACCGATCAGGGGGAGGAGCATGGCCCACTGCTGGTGACCTGCTGGAGCTGCTGAAAGAAGAAGGATTTAAAGTAAACCCCAAGAAGGCACAGATCGGCCTGAAGGAAGTAGAATTCCTGGGACTAACTGTGCGCGCTGGGGAAAGAGCCATTGACAAAGCCAGAAGGGAAGCAGTGTAGAAGTTACCCGCCCCCAACACAGTGACAGGAGTAAGATCTTTTCTAGGGCTAACCGGGTACTGCAGAGATTTCAGTGAGGATTATGCAGCCACCGCAGCCCCTCTGCTCCGACTCCTACACAAGGGAGTGGAGTGGGAATAGGACAAAGGTTGCGAGGCAGCGTTTATCCAGCTCAAGAAAGACCTGCGGACCGTGCCAGCTCTAGGGGCTATAGATGGGGCTAAAGAGTTTTTCCTGGAGGTAGCAGCCAGTGGGGACAGTCTGAGCGCAGTACTGCTCCAAGAGCGGCACGGCTGGCTCAGACCAGTGGTCTACTCCTCCAGGATACTCATGGACGTGGAGAAGGGATACTGCAACTGTGAGTGGCACCTCCTAGCCACTCACTGGGCTGTGAAAAGATCACTGATCTTCAGAGGGGAGTCCCCTATCGCAATTCTTACCCATCATATGCACACCCAAATGATCCTGGACGGGAGAATCAAGGATGGGACAGTGAGCAGTGCCTGCATTGCTTGCTGGACCCTGCTCCTCTCTCAAATGGACCTAAGGGTAAAGGGTTTCATCCAGGGACAGCCCACCGTTGTTCTGTAGAAGGAGTATGGGAAAGTGACATTGGCTTTTGGGGTGGGTTACACCCCACAGGCCGAGAGATCTATGTGAACGGTTCAAGCACGGTATCTGTGGGCGAACGACTCACAGGCTGCGGAGTTTATGACCCAGAGGCAGGCATTGCCCTGGCGATTAAACTACGAAAAGGACCCATTTATCCCAACTTTTTGCTTTCTTGGCTGGCTAACAGAAAGCAGAGAGTTGGGATAAATGGGTCCTTTTTGGGTTGGAAATCGGTGGTTAGTGGTGTGCCACAGGGATCGGTGCTGGGACCACAACTGTTTACAATATACATAGGTGACCTGGAAGAGGGGACTGAGTGTAGTGTAACAAAATTTGCAGATGACACAAAGATAAGTGGGAAAGCGAGTTGTGTAGAGGATACAGAGAGGCTGCAAAGAAATTTAGATAGGTTAAGCGAATGGGCTAAGGTTTGGCAGATGGAAAACAATGTCGGAAAATGTGAGGTCATCCACCTTGGGAAAAAAAACAGTAAAAGGGAATATTGTTTGAATGGGGAGAAATTACAACATGCTGCGGTGCAGAGGGACCTGGGGGTCCTTGTGCATGAAACTCTTTTGAGTTAAACTGCAAAAACATAAAACATGTATCCGTGCCACCCGACCTGGATGACACACACAAGACATTTACAAGGCCCCTTTTTTATTTATTTTTTTTGTGGTTTTTTTTTTGGGGCACTAAAATCAAATTTTTCCTTTTTCCAGTGCCCCCTATAAAAGGAGAGGGGGACACTAAAAGCACCGGCAATTAAAACAAATTAAACTTTAAAACGTAAAATCAAATTAAAATTTGGTTGCCGGGCGTGATGATGCACTCCAGTCCCTCCGGTGCCCACCTCTCGCGGAAGGCCGCGAGCGTACCGGTGGACACCGCGTGCTCCATCTCCAAGGACACCCTGGACCGGATGTAAGAGCGGAAGAGAGGCAGGCAGTCAGGTTGAACGACCCCCTCGACCGCCCGCTGCCTGGACCGGCTGATGGCACCCTTGGCCGTGCCCAGGAGCAGTCCTACGAGGAGGCCTTCGGACCTACCCGCTCCCCTCCGCACAGGGTGCCCAAAGATCAGGAGAGTGGGACTGAAGTGCAGCCAGAATTTCAGGAGCAGCCCCTTCAAATAGTGGAACAGGGGCTGCAACCTTGTGCATTCAATAAAAACATGGAACACGGACTCCTCCAGACCGCAGAAATTGCAGGCGGCCTGGGAGTCCGTGAACCGGCTTAAAAATTTGTTGCACGGCACTGCTCCGTGCACCACCCTCCAGGCCAAGTCCCCGATGAATAGTGGGAGGACCCCTGCGTAGAGTGCCCTCCATCGGGGACCCCCGCCTCCTCCGGACGGCAAGATCCTTGTGCATGAATCCCAAAAAAAAGTTAGTTTGCAGGTGCAGCAGGTAATCAGGAAGGCGAATGGAATGTTGGCCTTCATTGCGAGAGGGATGGAGTACAAAAGCAGGGAGGTCCTGCTGCAACTGTATAGGGTATTGGTGAGGCCGCACCTGGAGTACTGTGTGCAGTTTTGGTCACCTTACTTAAGGAAGGATATACTAGCTTTGGAGGGGGTACAGAGACGATTCACTAGGCTGATTCCGGAGATGAGGGAGTTACCTTATGATGATAGATTGAGTAGACTGGGGGTCTTTACTCGTTGGAGTTCAGAAGGATGAGGGGGCACAGCCTCAAAATACGGGGGAGCCAATTTAAAACCGAGTTGAGAAGAAATTTCTTCTCCCAGAGGGTTGTGAATCTGTGGAATTCTCTGCCCAAGGAAGCAGTTGAGGCTAGCTCATTGAATGTATTCAAATCACAGATAGATTGATTTTTAACCAATAAGGGAATTAAGGGTTACGGGGAGCGGGCGGGTAAGTGGAGCTGAGTCCACGGCCGGATCAGCCATGATCTTGTTGAATGGCGGAGCAGGCTCGAGGGGCTAGATGGCCGACTCCTGTTCCTAATTCTTATGTTCTTATGTTACCCTGTACTATGAGAGCCCAGCATGCTGAACTGTCTGAGGTGGTGTACATAGTCACACACCCCGAAGAATTCCCTACTCCAAACACGATTTGCTCGGACAGTTTGTTCACATGCAATTTGTGTACGGAGTACCTGGCTAACTGGTCCCGTCGCGGATACACATCCGCAGACGGGAGACCCCTGGCAATTAAGTCCCTACTGGAAAAGATCGTGAAAGCTGTAGGGGAGGAAGGGAATATCTACATACATAAAGTGAAGGCACATTCCACTACAGAACCCTATAGCAAGGGAAACCAGCAGGCTGACATGTTGGCCAAGCAGGGTGCCCGCACGGACAAGCTCTGGGATCCATACAACCCAGGCCCCATCGCTGCAGTCAGGGGCAGGATAGGGACGGCAGGGAGGGCAGGGATAGCTTTGCCCCCGGACCTAAAAATTGTCCAGACCCAAGACCCCGTCCTCGAAACTGTCCTGAACACGCTAGCTAAAGGGGAAAAGGTAGACGGCCCGTACGGCACCGCAGCGATTGCCATTAAAGAAGGCATGCTGTTCAGGGAGGAGCAATGGGTGGTTCCACAACAACACCGGAGATAATTCCTCCAGCTGGCCCACGAGGGTCCAGGAGCAGGACACCCCGGACCTGAGACCACTTGGCAACGAGTGGAACAAGCAGGGTGGTGGCCGGGACTCAGGGAAGATGTCCGCGAGTTCTGCGCCAGCTGTCTGGTGTGTGCGGCCAACAACCCCGACCCCCAGAAAAGAAAGGTGTCTATGGGACATATCAGGAGGGTAGAGGGACCCTGGCAGTTGATCTAAATCGATTAGGTCGGGCCCCTACCCACTGCCCAGGGAGACTACAAATACTGCCTAGAATTGGTGGATGTATTCACTAAATGGATGGAAGCCTTCCCATGCCGAACAGCCACTGCCCTGGGAACAGCCAGGATCCTGGTCAGAGAAGTGATCTCTCGATGGGAACTACCACAGTATGTGGCGTCCGACCAAGGGAGTCACTTCACTGGTCAGGTGATGCAGGAGACCCGAAAGGTGCTTGGCATCAAAGGGAAATGGCATGTCGCCCATAACCCGCAGTCATCCGAGCCTGTGGAGCATTTAAACTGCACCATCAAAGAAAGGCTGCGCAAAGAGACGGGGACTCACCCAAAGGATGGATAGAGGTCCTATCACTGGTCCTCATGGGGATCCGGGCCAGCCAGTCAAAGAGCACGGGGTACTCCCCGTACGAGCTCGTGACCGGCAGGGCCATGCGAACCCCCACCCATGTGTTAGCCCCGGTACTCACGGAAGGTCAGCTTAGGGAAGCGAAACCGGAACAGCTTTGTCAGGGACCTGTTTGAACACCTTAAACAGAGTCACTGGCAGGCTGCTAGCAACATGGGAAAACAGCATCGGAGCAACCGACTGCTGCTAGAGCCCCGCAAACACCATGAGTGGGAGATAGGGGACCAGGTCATGGTGAGGAACTACGCTAGAGTAGGGGTTTTTAAGGCACTGTACATGGGACCGTACCACATTGTCGACAAGGCAAGCCCCAGGGTCTACGCCATAAAATTACCCCGCCGAACAAAGTGGTTCCACATAAATCAGTGCAAACTTTTCAACTCAGGGGCTGCAGCTAAACGTGAGGGACAGCCAAAAACTGTAAACCGTGCTAAAGACAGGGACCCCCAGCCAGCAGCCCCCGACTGTGGAAATCCCACAGGGGACGTGGCAGACCCACAGACTGTACCTAGAGGGGCGATGGACTGTGTTACCGGAGGAGCTG
The DNA here is from genome assembly GCF_044704955.1 of Pristiophorus japonicus. Classification (NCBI taxonomy): domain Eukaryota; kingdom Metazoa; phylum Chordata; class Chondrichthyes; family Pristiophoridae; genus Pristiophorus; species Pristiophorus japonicus. The sequence goes on from NC_091987.1 coordinate 7,604,926, forward strand.
TCCCCCCAATCATTTGGGACTCAGACGCACCTCCAGCAGCCGGAGCCTTAAGAAGGACTCCCCGCACACCACGGCCAAAGACAGCGTGGTCACCAGCGCTCCAATTTGAATGGTTCAGCCCCGGGAGAGGGACTAGCCGCAAAAGGGCACCTAAGGTCAGAGACCAGCCCGTGAGCAGGGGCACCCAGCCGGCAGCCTCGGGTGACAAGGGACCCCCAGAGGAGATAGCGGTGGACCAGCCACCAAGTGAGAGTCCCCAGCCCGTAGCCCTCGGCCAGGCAGAACCCCCAGGGGAAGAAAGGAACCAGGCAGCCACCCCCAAAGGAGCGGTGTGCTGCAGCACCGGAGGGGATGTTCCCCCGATAATGTAGGACTCGAACCCACGTCCGGTCAGGACACTCCAGGTCCGCGGTGCAGACCGACCGATCACCTACCTCGCTGGACACCCAGCGGAAGAAGAAGAAAGAGAGAAGGTAGGAATTAACCTGGCCACCCGGAGACGGATGGCAGATGTACATATATAGTACAATATGAGTTTAAGTATGTTTAGTGAATAAGTTAGAGTAGTGTAAGAGTATCTGTGATGATGTGTATATATATATATATATATGTGTATTAGAAATTGGAGTAAGGAAAGGAATCTACCTGTGCAGCTATTAAAAGAGGTACAGGCCAGGTAATCCCTGGGATGAAGAAAAATCTACCGGTATGGCTATTAAAGAAGCACCGGTGAGATAACAAGCAAAACGACTGTGAGATAAAGTTAAAAGCAGACATCAGTCCACAAGGAACTGAATAAGACAGCCAGTCAATTAAAGACTATGAGCTCAAATTGGAACTCAGTCACCTTTGTCAAGCCAGAGAACTTTCTCAGGGTTAGACAATCTGTTTTATGTGCCCCTACAGGAGAGAGAGCAACATGAGAAGGATCCTGTTCCTGCTCTCCCTGACAGGGATGAGCAGCAGCGACCGAGGAGACGTGGAAGAATCCCCCATTTACGGTTGTTCAGGAGCGAGAGCACCGATCGTAACCGCCGGGGGTGGCCCCCGATATGTGGAAGAACTCGCCGTTTACACCCACGAGGGAAGATGGCCAGGGTGGCTGGGATCGAATTCTACCCGCTACTCCAGCCAGGAAGGTTTTACCGACGGGGAGGCATCAGTTCCATGCTCCCGGACACGGATCATCGCTGCCCGAGTCAGTGTTACAGAGGGAAAATGTGTATGTTTGACTTACAAAGGAAACGTTCCCCTGGGAAGCTGGTGGTGGCTCAGAAAACTCAGCAAGGACGCATGGGACCAGGAATCGGACTGGGAAAGACTCAGTAATGATACGTACCGCACCATCACGGGGACACGGGGAGGAGTAAAAGTGTATTGGGACAAATGGTGGGAATCCGAACAAGGAATTTACGTTTGCATGTGGGGATCAGAGAGTATTTGTCCCGCAGGCATATCGATCGCCTTCGCCAGGCAATGGCAAGATGAATGGGGAAGGGATGGGGTGGGATTCTAGCCTACACGGTGCGCGGTCCCACACTCACCACTCCCAATTAACGCCACCGAACTTAGAGCACACAATAAAAAACCCCTGCCCACAACCCCGCCAATACGCACAGTAATAGAAAGGTGTCCTACCATCACCAAGGGACCTGGGAACAGATTAGTATTGATACCGACCGACAAGGCATTACACCAGGGGGTACATTATGCAGTAGCTTCAGTAATATTAAACCTTACCAAGGTACACCAACCTGCATGGTGTCCAAGGGAAACAGAGCTGCTATACCAGGACCGACTTAGAGACATGTTCAAGAAATTTTAAGAGTTAGACTTTGGGAATATAGACAAAGCAGACCTATGCACCCTGAATGCTCGGAACACCATGGGCTCGGGGAGACCTAGAAAGGGAATCATAAACAACGTTTTCACTACCTACAATACAGCATCCTCTGTAATAAATAGCCTGGATGACATAGAACTGCAAACACAGATAAACGGTTTAAAGAACCAATTGAGAAAAATCCTGAAACAGGAGAACACAATAGTAGGTTCAGAACTACACGAGGACCAAGCTATGACGGTCCATTTAAAAGAAATAGTGGCTTATCTGGAAAAACATGCACAGACAGTGAATGCACTCATACGGGAGGATAGAAACGCTTCTGACCAGGCTGCACAGAACGAGGTGTGCGTACTGTATGGGGCATGGTTGTTGGGCAAGGGCCGCAACAACCTGGAGGATTTAAGACAAGGTTTAGTCCCCTCTTGGATCAGGAACAAGCACCTCGCAGACCTCCACCCGTACAGCAATTCACTAAGCCCGTGCCAGCTCCACCTGACCTCTGAAGCCTACCCTGTCCCAGTTGACTGTGGGATCTCTAACCACACCATTATGGGAATCGTACGAAGGATGCTGGTCATGGGTGGGACAGCCCAACCCGCACCAGTATACAGGTGGAGAACATTGGAGTTATTCAGGGAGGTGCACACATTCGTTTCGCAGTGGTCCCACCCTATGTCATAAAGTGGGAGCACTCTGTGACGGGTACTGACCTCTCCGGGAGCCAGAGCCGGGGTGCACACGTAGGGCCCAAGTTTCCACATGATTTGTGCCTGATTTTTAGGAGCAACTGGTGGAGAACGGACTATCTTAGAAATCGCAATTCTCCACATTTTTTTTTCTGCAGTTCTAGTCAGGTAGAACAGTTCTACTTTGGAACAGAATTTTTTCTTCAAAAGGGGGCGTGTCCGGCCACTGACGCCTGATTTCAAAGTTTCCACAGTGAAAACGTACTCCAAACTAAGTTAGAATGGAGAAAGTGAAGATTTTTATAGAACTGAAAAAACCTGTTCTACACATTAAAAAATCAGGCGCAGGTTACAAATTAGGCGTTCAGAACTACAAATATTATACAAATAAATCCAACCTGAATAAACATTTATAAGCAAAGAAAAGATTAAATAAACCATGTTCCTACCTGTGTGAACGTTCTTCAGGCAGGTCTTTAGGAAGCGGTTTGCCCTCGGGACCGAAGGCTGAACAGGCCGGGCCCGAGATTTCGGGCAGGGCCCGTCCCCAGCACCGGAGGTAGGTGGCGTTGGGTCGGGTCGGGGAGAGAGGTTCGGTTCGGGTTGGCGGGGGAGGGAGGGAGAGAGGGGGAGGGAGGGAGAGAGGGAGGGAGGGGGAGGGAGGGAGAGAGGGAGGTGGAGGGAGGGAGAGAGGGAGGGGGAGGGAGGGAGGTCAGGTCGGGGAGAGGGAGGTCAGGTCGTGGAGGGGGAGGTCAGGTCGGATCCAGTCCGGGGGCGAGAGTAGAGTCGGGTCGAGTCGGGTGGGAGCGGGAGTGGGAGCGGGAGCGGGAGCGGGAGCGGCAGATGCAGACAGGTCGAGTCGGGGGTGGGGGGGGGGAGCAGGAGCGGCGGGGAAGCAGGAGCGGCAGCGACAGGCGGGTCGCGTCGGGTCCGGTCGGGGCCGGGGGGGGGGAGCAGGAGCGGCAGCTCGCCTTCTCTGAGGAGCAGTTCCTTCAGCTGCTCAGGGTGGGGACGCACTGGAGGACGGGCAGGGTGCTTGATCTCGAAGCTGGAGACGTAGAGGTTACTAAAACCATCAGCCCCCATTTTGACGAGGTCTATGTGACTGAAGTGTCTCCCACCATGAAGTGGCAACTTAAAAAGAAACAGTACAGAGTTCCAGGTCGGGTCGGGTCGGGTCCAGTCGGTGGTGGGGGGGGAAAGCAGGAGCAGGAGTCGGCAGGAAGCAGGAGCTGGCCGTGGGAAGAGCCTTATTTACGCAGCCCCAGTGAGGCCATTCGGCCAGGGCTAGGAGCTGCGTACTTCGGGCCCCTCCCACACAGTTTCGGGCGCCTGGAGCTACTGCACCTGCGTGCCCACTGTAGCGCGCATGTGCAGAGGTCCCGGCACTGTTTTCGGCGCAGGGTCCTAGCTCCGCCCCCTACAGCTCCTGCTGCGCCGTGCTGAGGGCCAGAGGACCTGCAGGGAGGCGGAGAATACGGAGGGTTTTTTTAGGCACACTTTGTGGCGCGAAAAACGGGCGCCCAGCTCGGAGGGGCGCCCGTTTTTTATGGTGTGGAAACTTGGGCCCGTAATACTGTGTCCCCAGTACTTAAGTGCCCATTCAAAGTCACAGTGTGGGTTTAAAGCTGCTGGCGCACAGCCTATTAACTGTACCATGGAGGTAATTGCACAAGAACACGTCCCTCCACAGGGAGCATATATAGGGGGGTGGGATATATTGTGTCACCACCAGTGTGCCCCCACTACCAGCATGGACACTTCTGGTGTCCGGTCAGTGACAGCAGTTCTTGCTTCAAACCTGAGGCATCAGTTCAAGTGGCCCAGGAACGGATTGTCCCCATTCCTGAACCCTCCACTGTTTACCTCACTGTGAAGGTATATAAATTGGCCAGAAACAGCAGCAAACCTGAGGAATGGGAGAAATTTAGAATTCAGCAGGGGAGGACAAAGGGTTTAATTAGGAGGGGGAAAATAGAGTATGAGAAGAAGCTTGCCAGGAACATAAAAACTGACTGCAAAAGCTTCTATAGATATGTGAAGAGAAAAAGGTTAGTGAAGACAAACGTAGGTCCCTTGCAGCAGTCGGATTCAGGTGAATTTATAATGGGGAACAAAGAAATGGCAGACCAATTGAACAAATACTTTGGTTCCGTCTTCACAAAGGAAGACCCAAATAACCTTCCGGAAGTACTAGGGGAGCGAGGGTCTAGTGAGAAGGAGGAACTGAAGGATATCCTTATTAGGCGGGAAATCCCCAGGGCCTGATAGTCTGCATCCCAGAGCACTAAAGGAAGTGGCCCTAGAAATAGTGGATGCATTGGTGATCATTTTCCAACAGTCTATCGACTCTGGATCAGTTCCTATGGACTGGAGGGTAGCTAATGTAACACCACTTTTAAAAAAGGGAGACTGAGAGAAAACGTGTAATTATAGACCGGTTAACCTGACATCAGTGATCGGGAAAATGTTGGAATCAATTATTAAGGATGAAATAGCAGAGCGTTTGGAAAGCAGTGACAGGATCGGTCCAAGTCAGCATGGATTTATCAAGGGGAAATCATGCTTGACAAATCTTCTGTAATTTTTTGAGGATGTAACGAGTAGAGTGGACAAGGGAGAACCAGTGGATATGGTGTATTTGGACTTTCAAAAGGCTTTTGACAAGGTCCCACAAGAGATTGGTGTGCAGATTAGGAAAAGGGGAGGTGCAATGACACCTGGCTGTCATGATACATCAGTCATTGAAGGTTGGCATGCAGGTACAGCAGGTGGTTAAGAAAGCAAATGGCATGTTGGCCTTCATAGCGAGGGGATTTGAGTACAGGGGCAGGGAGGTGTTACTACAGTTGTACAGGGCCTTGGTGAGGCCACACCTGGAGTATTGTGTACAGTTTTGGTCTCCTAACTTGAGGAAGGACTTTCTTGCTATTGAGGGAGTGCAGCGAAGGTTCACCAGACTGATTCCCGGGATGGCGGGACTGACATATCAAGAAAGACTGGATCAACTGGGCTTGTATTCACTGGAGTTCAGAAGAATGAGAGGGGATCTCATAGAAATGTTTAAAATTCTGATGGGGTTAAACAGGTAAGATGCAGGAAGAATGTTCCCAATGTTGGGGAAGTCCAGAACCAGGGGTCACAGTCTAAGGATAAGGGGTAAGCCATTTAGGACCGAGATGAGGAGAAACTTCTTCACCCAGAGAGTGGTGAACCTGTGGAATTCTCTACCACAGGAAGTTGTTGAGGCCAATTCACTAAATATCTTCAAAAAGGAGTTCAATGTAATCCTTACTACTAGGGGGTTCAAGGGGTATGGTGAGAAAGCAGGAATGGGGTACTGAAGTTGCATGTTCAGCCATAAACTCATTGAATGGCGGTGCAGGCTCAAAGGGCCGAATGGCCTACTCCTGCACCTATTTTCTATGTTTATATGTTTCTAAAATCAAAGCACATGGTATTGGGGGTAATGTACTGACGTGGATAGAGAACTGGTTGGCAGACAGGAAGCAGAGAGTCGGGATAAACAGGTCCTTTTCAGAATGGCAGGCAGTGACTAGTGGAGTGCCGCAGGGCTCAGTGCTGGGACCCCAGCTCTTTACAATATACATCAATGATTTGGATGAAGGAATTGAGTGTAATATCTCCAAGTTTGCAGATGACACTAAACTGGGTGGCGGTGTGAGCTATGAGGGGGACGCTAAGAGGCTGCAGGGTGACTTGGACAGGTTTGGTGAGTGGGGAAATGCATGGCAGATGCAGTATAATGTGGATAAATGTGAGGTTATCCACTTAGTGGGCAAAAACGCGAAGACAGAATATTATCTGAATGGTGGCAGATTAGGAAAAGGGGAGATGCAACGAGACCTGGGTGTCATGGTTCATCAGTCATTGAAAGTTGGCATACAGGTACAGCAGGCGGTGAAGAAGGCAAATGGCATGTTGGCCTTCATAACAAGAGGATTTGAGTATAGGAGCAAGGAGGTCTTACTGCAGTTGTACAGGGCCTTGGTGAGGCCACACCTGGAATATTGTGTTCAATTTTGGTCTCCTAATTGGAGGAAGAACGTTCCTGCTATTGAGGGAGTGTATCGAAGTTTCACCAGACTGATTCCTGGGATGGCTGGACTGACATATGAAGAAAGACTGGATCGACTGGGCTTATATTCAGTGGAATTTTGAAGAATGAGAGGGATCTCATAGAAACATAAAATTCTGACGGGATGGGACAGGTTTGATGCAGGAAGAATGTTCCCGATGTTGGGGAAGTCCAGAACCAGGAGTCACAATCTAAGGATAAGGGGTAAGCCATTTAGGACCGAGATGAGGAGAAACTTCTTCACTCAGAGAATTGTGAACCTGTGAAATTCTCTACCACAGAAAATTGTTGAGGCCAGTTTGTTAGATATATTCAAAAGGGATTTAGATGTGGCCCTTACGGCTAAAGGGATCAAGGGGTATGGAGAGAAAGCAGGAATGGGGTACTGAAGTTGCATGATCAGTCATGATCATATTGAATTGTGGTGCAGGCTCGAAGGGCCGAATGGCCTATCCTGTACCTATTTTCTATGTTTTCTATGTTTCTATGCTTCTAGACTAGAATGAGGTTCTGCAGCTTCAATGAACCTCCCCTTTAAGAACTGGAAAGAGCCTGTGGCAATGATGACTTGCGATTAGACTGCACCTGATATTACTCAGTACTCTGAGTGTAACGCCACTGAGCTAGGCCATTAGCGCTTCATTTAGCGCTCCAATCCTTTCTTTGAGCAATGTGACTTAATTTTGCGTACAACATGATTTATTAGTGCCTGCCGCTAAATCTTAAACTTTTCTAAAGTTACCACCCATTCCTGGGCTGCAATGAATTTCTCCCCCAAAACATTTTTAAGGGTCTTGGCAGAGTAAATGCTGGGAGGATGTTTCCACTGGCTGGGGAGTCTAGAACTAGGGCGCATAGTCTCAAGATAAGGAGTTGGCCATGTAGGACTGAGCTGAGTAGACAAATCTTCATTGAGACGGTTGTGAATCTTTGGAATTCTCTACCCCGAATGGCAGTGGATGCTCATTGGCCTATAAAGGCCCAGCGTTCACCGGAGAGACGGGAGTGCAAGCAGCGGGAGTCCGGGGACAGTGGAGTGGCCTATAAAGGCCAAGCATTTGTCGGAGAGGCGGGAGTGCGAGCAGCGGGAATCCGGGGACAGCAGAGCAGCCTATAAAGGCCCAGCTGGCGCACCTGCAGCAGGGAGGCAAAAAAGAAGTAGAAAGAAATCGAAAGATGACGTCACAGCCAAGGGGGTAAGTGATTGGCTGGTGATTGGTAAGTAGCTTTTCTTTTTCTATATCAGTAAGTAACATTTAGCATTGTTGTTGCCAATTTAAGTTTATCTAGGGGTTAAGTCAAGGCAGGACAGTTCGGACACGTGTTATGCTCCTCCTGTACTATGTGGGAAGTCAGGGATGCTTCCGGTGTCCCTGACGACTACGTGTGCGGGAAGTGTATCCTGCTGCAGCTCCTGACGGACCGCATTGCGGCACTGGTGCTGCGGGCGGATTCACTCTGGAGCATGCACGATGCTGAGAATGACGTGAATAGCACGTGTAGCGAGTTGGTCTTACCGCAGGTAAAGGGTACACATCCAGATAGGGGATGGGTGACCAGCAGGAAGAGCAGTGCAAGGAAGGTAGCGCAGGGGTCCCCTGCGGTGATTCCGCTGCAAAACAGATACACCGCTTTGGGTACTGTTGAGGGGGATGACTCATCAGGGAAGGGCAGCAGCAGCCAAGTTCATGGCACCGTGGGTGGCTCTGCTGCACAGGAGGGCAGGAAAAAGAGTGGGAGAGCGATAGTGATAGGGGATTCGATTGTAAGGGGAATAGACAGATGTTTCTGCGGCCGCAACCAAGATTCCAGGATGGTATGTTGCCTCCTGGGTGCAAGGGTCAAGGATGTCTCGGAGCGGGTGCAGGACATTCTGAAAAGGGAGGGTGAACAGCCAGTTGTCGTGGTGCATATGGGTACCAACGATATAGGTAAAAAACAGGATGAGGTCCTACAAGATGAATTTCGGGAGCTACGAGCTAAATTAAAAAGTAAGACCTCAAAAGTAGTAATCTCGGGATTGCTACCAGTGCCACGTGCTAGTCAGAGTAGCAATCGCAGGATAGCTCAGTTGAATACGTGGCTTGAGCAGTGGTGCACAAGGGCAGGATTCAAATTCCTGGGACATTGGAACCGGTTCTGGGGGAGGTGGGACCAGTACAAACCGGACGGTCTGCACCTGGGCAGGACCGCAACCAATGTCCTAGGGGGAGTGTTTGCTCGTGCTGTTGGGGGGTAGTTAAACTAATACGGCAGGGGGATGGGAACCTATGCAGGGAGACAGAGGAAAGTAGAATGGGGGCAGAAGCAAAAGATAGAAAGAAGAAAAGTAAAAGCGGAGGGCAGAGAAACCTAAGGCAAAAAGCAAAAAAGGGCCTCATTACACCAAAATGCTAAAGGGGCAAAGTGTGTTAGAAAGTCAAGCCTGAAGGCTCTGTGCCTCATGTGAGGAGTACTTGGAATAAGGTGGATGAATTAACTGCGCAGATAACAGTTAACGAGTATGATGTAATTGGCATCACGGAGACATAGCTCCAGGGTGACCAAGGCTGGGAACGCAACATCCAGAGGTATTCAACATTTAGGAAGGATAGACAGAAAGGAAAAGGAAGGGGGTTGACATCGCTGGTTAAAGAAGAAATTAATGCAATAGTAAGAAAAGACATTAGCTTGAATGATGTGGAATTGGTATGGGTGGAGCTACGGAATACCAAGGGGCAGAAAACGTTGTGGGAGTTGTGTACAGACCACCAAACAGTAGTAGTAAGGTTGGGGACAGCATCAAACAAGAAATTAGGGATGAATGCAATAAAGGCACAGCAGTTATCATGGGTGACTTTAATCTACATATTGATTGGGCTAACCAAACTGGTAGCAATACAGTGGGGGAGGATTTCCTGGAGTGTAATAGGGATGGTTTTCTGGACGAATATTTCGAGGAACCAACTAGGGAGCTGGCCATCCTAGACTGGGTGATGTGTAATGAGAAAGGTCAAATTAGCAATCTTGTTGTGAAGACCCCTTGGGGAAGAGTGACCATAACATGGTAGAATTCTTTATTAAGATGGAGAGTGACACAGTTAATTCAGAAACTAGGGTCCTGAACTTAAGGAAAAGTAACTTCGATGGTTTGAGGCGTGAATTGGCTAGAATAGACTGGCAAATGATAATTAAAGGGTTGACGGTGGATAGGCAATGGCAAACATTTGAAGATCACCTGGATGAACTTCAACAATTGTACATCCCTGTCTGGAGTAAAAATAAAACGTGGAAGGTGGCTCAACCATGGCTGACGAGGGAAATTAAGGATAGTGTTAAATCCAAGGAAGAGGCATATAAATTGGCCAGAAAATGCATTAAACCTGAGGACTGGGAGAAATTTAGAATTCAGCAGAGGAGGACAAAGGGTTTAATTAAAAGGGGGAAAATAGAGTACGAGAAGAGCTTGCAGGGAACATAAAAACTGACTGCAAAAGCTTCTATTGAAATGTGAAGAGAAAAAGATTAGTGAAGACAAACGTAGGTCCCTTATAGTCGGATTCAGGTGACTTTTTAATGGGGAACAAAGAAATGGCAGACCAATTGAACAAATACTTTGGTTCTGTCTTCACGAAGGAAGTCACAGATAACCTTCCAAAAGTGCTAGCTGACCGAGGGTCTAGTGAAAAGGAGGAACTGAAGGATATCTTTATTGGCGAGAAGTTGCGTTCGGGAAATTGATGGGATTAAAGGCTGATAAATCCCCGGGGCCTGATAGTCTGCATCCCAGAGTACTTAAGGAGATGGCCCTAGAAATAGTGGATGCATTGGTGATCATTTTCCAACAGTCTATCGACTCTGGATCAGTTCCTATGGACTGGAGGGTAGCTAATGTAACACCACTTTTTAAAAAGGGAGGGAGAGAGAAAGCGGGTAATTATAGACCGGTTAGCCTGACATCAGTGATCGGGAAAATGTTGGAATCAATTATTAAGGATGAAATAGCAGCGCATTTGGAAAGCAGTGACAGGTTCGGTCCAACTCAGCATGGATTTATGAAAGGGAAATCATGCTTGACAAATCTTCTGTAATTTTTTGACGATATAACTAGTAGAGTGGACAAGGGAGAACCAGTAGATTTGGTGTATTTGGACTTTCAAAAGGCTTTTGACAAGGTCCCACACAAGAGATTGGTGTGCAAAATCAAAGCACATGGTATTGGGGGTAATATACTGACGTGGATAGGGAACTGGTTGGCAGACAGGAAGCAGAGAGTCAGGATAAATGGGTCCTTTTCAGAATGGCAGGCAGTGACTAGTGGAGTGCCGCAGGGCTCAGTGCTGGGACCCCAGCTCTTTACAATATACATCAATGATTTGGATGAAGGAATTGAGTGTAATATCTCCAAGTTTGCAGATGACACCAAACTGGGTGGTGGTGTGAGCTGTGAGGGGGACGCTAAGAGGCTGCAGGGTGACTTGGACAGGTTAGGTGAGTGGGCAAATGCATGGCAGATGCAGTATAATGTGGATAAATGTGAGGTTATCCACTTAGTGGGCAAAAACGCGAAGATAGAATATTATCTGAATGGCGGCAGATTAGGAAAAAGGGAGATGCAATGAGATCTGGGTGTCATGATTCATCAGTCTTTGAAAGTTGGCATACAGGTACAGCAGGCGGTGAAGAAGGCAAATGGTATGTTGGCCTTCATAGCTGGAGGACTTGAGTATAGGAGCAGGGAGGTCTTACTGCAGTTGCACAGGGTCTTGGTGAGGCCTCACCTGGAATATTGTGTTCAGTTTTGGTCTCCTAATCTGAGGAAGGACGTTCCTGCTATTGAGGGAGTGCAGCGAAGGTTCACCAGACTGATTCCCCGGAAGGCTTTACTGATATATGAGGAGAGACTGGATCAACTGGGCCTTTATATATTGAAGTTTAGAAGGATGAGAGGGGATCTCATAGAAACATATAAGATTCTGACGGGACTGGACAGGTTAGATGCGGGTAGAATGTTCCCCATGTTGGGGAAGTCCAGAGCCAGGGGACACAGTCTAAGGATAAGGGGCAGGCCATTTAGGACTGAGATGAAGAGAAACTTCTTCACTCAGAGAGTTGTTAACCTGTGGAATTCCCTGCCACAGAGAGTTGTTGATGCCAGTTCATTGGATATATTCAAGAGGGAGTTAGATATGGCCCTTACGGCTAAAGGGATCAGTGAGTATGGAGAGAAAGCAGGAAAGGAGTACTGAGGGAATGATCAGCCATGATCTTATTGAATGGTGGTGCAGGCTCGAAGGGCCGAATGGCCTACTCCTGCATCAGTTTTTTATGTTTCTATGTTTCTATGTTTGAATTATAGAAATATGTGGCACAGAAGAAGGCCATTCGGCCTATCGGCCTATCATGTCTGTGCCGGCCAAAAGAGCTATCCAGCCTAATCTCACTCTCCAGGTCCATAGCTCTGTTGGTTGTTGCATTTCAAGTGCATATCCAAGCACTTTTTAAATGTGGTGAGGGTTTCTGCGTCTACCACCCTTTCAGACCCCACCACCCTCCGGGTGAAAAAAGTTCTCCTCAACTCCTCTCTAATTCTTCTCCCAATTACTTTAAATCTATGCCCCCTGGTTATTGACCCCTCTGCTAATGGAAATAGGTCCTTCTTATCCCCTCTGTCTAGGCCCCTCATAATTCTCCCCTCAGCCCCTTCTGTTCCAAAGAAAATAATCTTTCTTCGTAATTCTCCAGTCCTGGCAACATCCTCATAATTCTCCTCTATACCCTTTCTGACGCAGTCACATTTTTCCTGTAATGTGGTGACCAGAACTGCACGCAGTACTAACTAGAGTTTTATACAGTTCAAGCATAACCTCCCTGCTCTTTCATTCTTTGCCTCGGCGAAAAAGGAAAGTGTCCCGTATGCCTTCTTAACCGCTCAGACATTGAGTATACTCAAGACCGAGATCGATAGATGTTTGGACACTAAGGGAATCAAGGGATATGGGAATAGGGCAGAAGATGTTGAGATAGAAGATCAGCCATGACCTTATTGAATGGCGGAGCAGGCTCGAAGGGCTAAATGGCCTCCTCCTACTCCTGTTTCTTATGTTGTTGTAAGATATGGCTTATGGCTTTGTAGGCCTGATTCTCTGATCCATGTCCAAGAGAGCTTGCTTCCCCATGGCTTTGACTTGTGAGCACCAAAAGTGTCTGGAGAATTGGGTCTTGCGATGGTTTGGAATATTATTCCTGGGACCTGTTTCTCAATCCAGACCCTTTTCTCTCTATTAGATGCAAGGTACTTGAGTGAGGGAACTTTAATCCACTTTTTCAAGTCGCCATTTTGTAATCTCGATCACAAAGATGATGATGAAGAACTGTCGCATTGGGCAGCAGGGCAGGACAAACACCTGAGGCTACAGTTAATAACATAAGAATATAGATTGTAAATAGTTGAGGCCCCAGCACCGATCCCTGCGGCACCCCACTAATTACTGTTTGCCAACTGGAAAATGACCCATTTATCCCGAGTCTCTCTTTTCTGTTAGTTAGCCAATCCTCTATCCATGCTAATATATTACCCCCAACACCGTGAACTTTTTATTTTGTGCAGTAACCTTTTATGTGGCACCTTGTCGAATGCCTTCTGGAAGTCCAAATACACCACATCTACTGGTTCCCCTTTATCCACCCTATTCGTTACATCCTCAAAGAACTCCAACAAATTTGTCAAACATGATTTCCCTTTCATAAAACCATGCTGACTCTGCTTAATTGAGTCATGCTTTTCCAAATGTCCCGCTACTTCTTCCTTAATAATGGATTCCAACATTTTCCCAACCACAGATGTTAGGCTAACTAGTCTGTAGTTTCCTGCTTTTTGTCTGCCTCCTTTTTTAAATAGGGTCATTACATTTCCGGTTTTCCAATATGTTGGGACCTCCCCAGAATCCAGGGAATACGGAAAGGCCATTCAGCCCATTAAGCCTACTCCACTCGGCGTTCATGTATTATTACTCTGCCGTAGAATTCTCCTCACTGGTTGGTCCCCTCCCTATTCTAAGGAACACCAAGCCAGGAATTTGAGCTCTCCCCGATGGGCAGCAATGGAACGAGCGAGCAGGTAAAATAGAATGGCTCTGCTTCCCCCCCCTGCTCCTGCCGATTTCTGATTTTAATGCCCTTGGTTTTGGCAACAGTTGAGGGCCCCACCTCCCCTGCCGGGACTCAGCGAGGAGCCTTTGCCAGGGATGCCAATCGGGTGCCTATGATGCCAACAGGACTCTGATGCAGTTTTAACCTCAGCAGAGAAGTCACTGCCGCAGCTTTGAGGTCGTTCAGGTCAGTGTGAAACTTTCTTTTTTGGGACCAGGAGGAGCAGGAACAATCCTGCGGGACCCACACGGAAAGATGTGGCCTCCCCTGCCCCAGACTACCCCACCCCCGCTCCCCGCCTCCCCCTGCCACCCCCACTTTCTCCCCTCTCCGCTCATAGAACAGCAGGAGAAATTCTCCCCGGTGTCCTGGCCAACGTTTATCCCTCAACCAACATCACTAAAACAGATAATTTCATTGTTGTTTGTGGGAGCTTGCTGAGCGCAAACTGGCTGCTATGTTTCCTACACTTCAGTGACTGTACTTCAAAAGTACTACATTGCATCTAAAGTTATTTTAGAACATCCTGAGGTCATGAATGGTGCTATATGAATGCAAGTTTTCCTTCCTTTCTTTCTTCCTTCCTTCCTTCATTCCTTCCTTCCTTCCTTCATCCCTTCCTTCCTTCCTTCCTTCCTTCATCCCTTCCTTCCTTCCTTCCTTCCTTCATCCCATCCTTCCTTCCTTCCTTCATCCCTTCCATCCTTCCTTCATCCCTTCATCCCTTCCTTCCTTCCTTCCTTCCTTCATCCCTTCTTTCCTTCCTTCCTTCCTTCCTTCATCCCTTCCTTCCTTCCTTCCTTCATCCCTTCCTTCCTTCCTTCATCCCTTCCTTCCTCTTTCTTTCTTTCCCACATTACAACAGTGACTACACTCCAAAAGTACTTTATTGGCTGTAAAGTGCTTTGAAACTTCCGTTGGTCGTGAAAGGCGCTATATAAATGCAAGTCTTTCTTTCTTTCTTTCTTTCTTTCTTTCTGTCTTTCCATGCCCCACGCACATTGTCTAAGTTGAATAGCTTGTTTACTTCAACCTCCCTTTCATTATTTGAAATACCACAGCCTCTCACCCCTCTATCTTTCCATCAGCAACAACAATAAGATTCGTTGCACGAGCCTCTTTCTGGAAGAAAGCCTCAAGTTTTATTGTTGGGGCAGCTGTCGCTTCAGTCTGGCACTCGGTGAAAATCGGGTGCAAGCATGCCATCCTCCAGCATTGATATCCCTTATCTGGATGAATGCACAGACAAAAAAAAACAGAAGCAAACCCAGGGGAAGTGCTGCGTGAGAATAGATCCAACAGTTAAAAGTTAGGTGAAAACCGAACTCACCGCTAGAGTGAGGGAATCCATTGTCAATTGACACTGGAGTCAAAATGGCAAGTGATTTAACTTCAGAATACATTACCTGCAGAGATTTCACTGTTGCCTAGCAATGGAGACACTTATAGATGACTCTGTTGTAACCTGTTGTTTATAATTGGAGCTGTGACCAGCTGTTGTCGGGGGTGGCGAATGGCTTCAGGCTGATTGTCCCAGGTGGGCCTCCTCCAATCCCTCAGTCATCCTATCTCAGTCCTTGTTTTTGGAGGCTGCCAGCTCTATCTATAAGTTTCCAGACTTTAAGGCTCTTAGCTATCAGCGAGCCCAAGGGCACTGACTCCGGTTCATGAGTCCCGTGGCTCCAGCTCATTGTGCTCCCAGTAATCATGCAGCATTACTCCGATGCGTGTAATGATATCTTTCTGTTTTGGACAAAACATTTCTTCTTTTTAGTTTTCCCTCTTGCCAGCTGTGATTCAGTGGTTCACACTCTCGCCTCTGAGTCAGAAGGTTCTGGGTTGAAGTCCCACTCCAGGGACTCAAGCACATAAACCTGGACTGACACTCCAGTGCAGTGCTGAGGGGACGCCGCACTGTCGGAGGTGCCATCTTTCAGGTGAGCCGTTAAACCGAGGCCCCGTCTACCCTCTCAGCTGGACGTAAAAGATCCCATTGCACTATTTTGAAGAAGAGCAGGGGCGTTATCCCTGGTGTCCTGGCCAATATTTATCCCTCAATCAACATAACAAAAACAGATTATCTGGTCATTATCACATTGCTATGTGTGGGAGCTTGCTGTGCACAAATTGGCTGCTGCGTTTCTGACATTACAACAGTGACGACACTCCAAAAGTACTTCATTGGCTGTAAAGCGCTTTGTGACGTCTGGTGGTTGTGAAAGGCGCTATATAAATGCAAGTCTTTCTTTCTTTCTTTCTTTCTTTCTTTCTTTCTTTCTTTCTTTATTTCTTTCTTTCTTTCTTTCTTTCTTTCTTTCTTTCTTTCTTTCTTTCTTTCTTTCTTTCGTTGAAGGCGATGACTCTCGATGGGGTACAATTTCATCAGTGGCCTAAGCCGGCTAGTATCTCATCCATTATTTATCCATGAGCCTAAATGATGAATGAGCACAGGCTACTCCACTGTGCAAAGATTCACATGTCAAAGAATTAAAAACAATTTGTATTCATACTTTTGCCTACCACCATCAAACTAACCTGGTCCAGCCACACAAATATCGTGGCTACGAGAACAGGTCAGAGGCTGGGTATTCTGCGGTGAGTGCCTCACCTCCTGCCTCCCCAAAGCCTTCCCACCATCGACAAGGCACAAGTCAGGAGTGTGATGGAATACTCCCCACTTGCCTGGATGAGTGCAGCTCCAACAACACTCGAGAAGCTCGACACCATCCAGGACAAAGCAGCCTGCTTGATTGGCACCCCATCCACCACCTTCAACACTCACTCCCTCCACCACCGGCGCACCGTCTACAAGATGCACTGCAGCAACTTGCCGTGGCTTCTTCGGCAGCACCTCCAAAATCCTTGACCCTCACCATCTAGAAGGACAAGGGCAGCAGGTGCATGGGAACACCATCTCATCATCAGTTGTTTGGAAAATGCTGGAATCTATGATTAAGCAAGTTATAATAGAGCGCTTAGAAAATCATAACATGATTAAGCAGAGTCACCTTGGTTTTCTGAAAGGGAAATCATGTTTAACAAATTTATTAGAGTTTTTTGAGAATGTAACTGGCAGGGTAGATAAAGGGGAACTAGTGGATGTAGTATATTTGGATTTCCAAAAGGTATTTGATAAGGTGCCACATAATAGGCTGTTGCACAAGACAAGGGCTCATGGGAGTTGGGGGTAATAGATTAGCATGGATAGAGGATTGGTTAAAGGTCAGAAAACAGAGCGTTGGGATAAATGCGCTATTTTCCGGCAGGCAGGCTGTTGCTAGTGGGGTACCGCAAGGATCAGTGCTGGGGCCTCAGCTATTTACAATCTATATTAATGAGTTAGATGAAGGGTCCGAGTGTAATGTATCCAAGTTTGCTGATGATACAAAGCGAGGTGGGACAGTAAACTGTGAGAAGGACACAAAGGGACATAGGCAGATTACGTGAGTGGGTAATAAGGTGCCTCCTGGAGTATAATGTGGGGAAATGTGAGGTTTTTCACTTTGATAGAAAGAATAGAAAAAGAGAATATTTTTTAAATGTTGAGAAATGTTGGTGTTCAGAAAGATTTAGGGGTCCTTGTACAAGAAACAAGAAGGCTGGAATTTTCCGGGGTGTCAGCAGCCGGTATCAGTGGAAGATCGGGTGGGAAATTTGATTTGTTTTGACAGTGGGTCAGTTCACCACAACTTGCCTTTCCAAATGGCGCGTCTGTGACCTCGGGTCGAACCCAACTCGCAGTGGGGGGCAACCCAATTAAAGCAATTATTGGTTTGTTGACAGGCCATTAATAATGATTTTAACATTACCTTTTAACTTTAATCACTCATCCATGGGGCCAATGCTGCTCGCGGGCCATGCTAACCCGAGGCGGGAGTGGAATGACCATTGAATCAGCTGATCAGTTGATAGCTTGAAATGCAATATAAAAGCTCCTGACTCAAGTGCAGAAACTGTTGTTTACCCCATTTGGAACACAGATTGTGCTTTATGCAGGCCGCAAACTCTCCATCCAGTGTCACCTCATTGGAACAACCACCTCTCGCCATTGACAGATCGCTTCTGTCATCTCAACTTCACCTGCCATCTATTCCATTAACATGGGTACCATGTTGTACCATGGGTAATGTTTCACCTTGGTTCTCAAAATCCCACCACGAGCAACCCCAACATCAGCATCACCCGGCACACCAGCAGCACCAACACTAACACCAACCTTCTCTGCAATCACCTGATGCTGCACAGGACACAGGGCATCATCACTCAACCACATTGCTGCCCGGGAGGCCAGGGATGGCCTCACCATGGCCATATTTACTTCATTTGATGCTGTACACCCTGGCTGTCACATGAAGCACCAGGTTGACACCACACCACACCAGCACCAGAAAGCATCCTTACAATGCCCAAGTCATTCCTTTCACACTCATCATCATTGTGGTGGGTATCATTATGTCTCACCATTCATTGCAACTCACTAAGCCACTTCCAAAGGTGCACACAAATTTGTCCAAGAATGCAAAATGTTGAAAATAAAGGTTTCAACGTTTGACAACACATTAACAGAAACTTTACAGGAATATTGGTTAAAACACCAAGTACCAACCCTTGTGTGCTGTTAGTTGGTATGATTGGACGAGGATGAGTGTGAGTGTGAGGGGTGGCTAGTGAGATGGGGATGTGATAATGTAGATAGAAAGAAAGAAAGAAAGAAAGACTTGGATTTATAAAGCACCATTCTCAACCATCGGACGTCTCAAAGCACTTTACAGCCAATGAAGTACTTTTGGAGTGTAGTCACTGCTGTAATGTAGTAAACACAGGTGCATACCCTGGAACATCATGGGCCACCCCGACCTGCGTGAGAACCCCTCCGCAGGTGGGGGCTACAAAAAAGAGCTCGAGCGGCGGGCACTAGAACATGGTGTGCATACCACTACAACTTCCAGTGTGAGCTGCTCCAAGTGTGCGATGGCTTCGAGGTGGGTGACTGGGTGACATCATCAGGAGCCAGGTCGCTGTTTGGAGCGTGGGCAGGAGCATCGGCGGGGCCCTGATACAGTGGTGGAGCGGGAGGTCGTGGCGGAGGTGCGGCGAGTGATCGAGGCGGAGGAGTGATGAGGGCTGAGATTCAGTGGGTGATCGTGGCGGAGATTCGGTGAATATTTGGTGCGGAGGTGTGGTGGGAGATCGTGGTAGAGGTGCACCGAATGTTTGTGGCGTAGGAGCGGCGAGAGAGCGTGGCGGAGGTGGGGTAAATGAGGGTACGGGGCCCAGAAGAGCCGAGGGCCCAGGGACAGTACGGGCCAGCCCACACGGCGATATGTGTGCGCGCACTAGGTCCGTGCAGCAGAGCAGGTCTCCAGTCGTCCTGGTTAACCCTTGTCACTGGATAAAGGCCTAGCTCTGTCAAGCCCGTGTGGTGGCTGATGTGCAACGGTCACCCCACGTTAAAGAAATCCACGCGCAGACATCTTCTACCCCCTCAACTGGAGTTCAGGACTGGAACATCGGGTCCTTCATTGAAACATCTGTGAACTCTTGTGGAAGCAAGTCATCCTCATCTGAGGGACCACCTATGATGTAGAAAACACGGCAGCCAATTTGTATACAAGCAAGCTCGCACAATGACCAGATGATCTGTTTTTTTGTTATGTTGATTGAGGGATAAATGTTGGACAGCCACCGGGGATAACTCCCCTGCTCTTCTTCAAAATAGTGCCATCATATCTTTTACGTTCACTTGAGAGAGCAGACAGGGCCTCGGTTTAACATCTCATCCGAAAGATGGTGCCTTTGACAGTGCAGTACTCCCTCAGTGGATCCATTACAGACCCAATCCACGTCTGGAGCGGGGTCAAACATCATCGTTCCAACCCTCTTCTCAATCTTTCTTGCCATCATGTTCCACCTCACAGTCAACAAGCTCCCCGTTGGAGTGGAGCTAAACTACAGAACCAGTGGGAACCTATTCAACCTTTGTCGTCTCCAGGCCAGGTCCAAGACCACCCCAACCTCTGTCGTCGAGCTACAGTACGTGGACGACGCCTGCGTCTGTGCACATACAGAGGCTGAACTCCAGGACATAGTCGACGTATTTACTGAGGAGTACAAAAGCATGGGCTTCGCACTAAACATCCGTAAGACAAAGGTCCTCCACCAGCCTGTCCCCGCTGCACAGCACTGCCCCCCAGTCATCAAGATCCATGGCGCGGCCCTGGACAACGTGGACCATTTCCCATACCTCGCGAGCCTCCGATCAACAAGAGCAGACATTGATGATGAGATTCAACGCCACCTCCAGTGCACCAGTGCAGCCTTCGGCCGCCTGATGAAAAGAGTGTTCGAAGACCAGGCCCTCAAATCTACCACCAAGCTCATGGTCTACAGGGCTGTAGTAATACCCGCCCTCCTGTATGGCTCAGAGATATGGACCATGTACAGTAGGCACCTCAAGTTGTTGGAGAAATACCACCAATGATGTCTCCACAAGATCCTACAGATCCCTTGGGAGGACAGACGCACCAACATTAGCGTCCTCGGCCAGGCCTACATCCCCGGCATCATCATCATCATCATCATAGGTGGTTCCTTGAACGAGGATGACTTGCTTCCACATGAGTTCACACATGTTTCAATGAAGGACCCGATGTTCCAGTCCTGAACTCCAGTTGAAGGGATGGAAGATGCCTGTGAGTGGATTTTTTTAACGTGTGGTGACCGTTGCACACCAGCCACCACACGGGCTTGACAGAGCTAGGCCTTTATCCAGTGGCAAGGGTTGAACCAGGACGACTGGAGACCTGCTCTGCTGTACGGACCTAGTGTGCACACGTATCACGGTGTGGGCTGGCCCATGCTGCTCCTGGGGCCTCGGTTCTTTTGGGCCCCGTACCCTCATTCGCCGCACCTTCGCCCTCGATGTTCCAGGGCCCGGAACTCCAGCTCTATTTATAGCCCTGACCTGTGGTGGTGTTCTCACACAGGTCGGGGCGGCTCACGATGTAGCCAATGTACATCAGTGAAGACAGGGATGATGGATGAATGGGACGTAGTGCGAGTTAGGACACGGGCAGCAGAGTTTTGGATGACCCCCAAGTTTCTGGAGGGTAGAATGTGCGAGGCCAGCCAGGAGTGCATTGGAATAGTTAAGTCTCGAGGTAAGTATAAGGAGGGAGGCATGGGAGAGCATGGGTGAGGCCCTGTGCCTTTGTGCAGTGTTTGCAGCACCTCAATGTTGTAGAACACTGACAGCACAACTGTTCAAAGTAAATTGGCCCTGGTTCCTTTAAGGAAACTGACTTAAGAATCATCATGAATGATGTCACCACACCTGCTCCATCTAATTGGCTGGGGCAGGGCGCAGGGCTTAACAAGCCTCATTGAGGTACGTTCATTTTGTACAGTGGGATGGAGCCAGCAGCGGGACCACGACCCACCATCACTGCCATCGACTGCACTGGACCCGCTGAGGTGAGCAAAATCTAGGCCAGAGAGTTAGCATGCAGGTACAGGAAGCAATTAGGACGCCAAATGGTATGTTGGCCGTTATTGCGAGAGGGTTGGAGTACAAGAGTAAGGAAGTTATGCTGCAATTGTACAGGGCTTTGGTGAGTCCAGACCTGGAGTACCATGCACAATTTTGGTCTCCTTTGCTGAGGAACGTTATACTAGCCTTAGAGGTGGTGCAATGGAGATTCACTAGATTGATTCCTGGGACGAGAGGGATGTCCTAGGCAGAGAGATTGAGTAGATTGGGCCAATACTTCTGATATCTTCTTACGACATCACTAACAAACACACTTTCCAAGATGGCTCTTAAGAGAAAATTGTCATCATGTGACTTTGCCACATGACCCTTTTATTGTCTTTACATCAGTAGCTGCATTACTGCAGTAGTCCAATAGGGGGAGCAGTAGTCCACTCGTGGGAGCTCTATTAAAATACTCTCTATTGTTTAGAAGAATGTCAGTTTTGCCATTAATGCCCACATCCTGAGAATGAAAAACAAATCGAGAGGGCAGTGTCCGCTTTGTGTTAACCATCGATCCACAATGATAAGTGTGTACTGTAGAGTGTTCCTGATCAGAAATGATTCCTGTGTGTCTTGGGCCTTAGTGTCGATGGAGCTTTCATTCTGATGTTGATGTTGTTCAAATTTTAGTCTTTGGTGACGCTTATCCAATTATCGACTTGCATCACTTTGTGTCAGAGCCTGTGAAGTACTTTTAAGTATTGTCATGTAGGGAAATGCAGTAGCCAATTTATACAAAACAAGCTCCCATGAAAAGCCATGAGATAAATGACCACATAATCGGTTTAGGGAGATTAGTAGAAGGCTGAATGTTAGCCAGGACACCGGAACTCCCCTGCTGTTATTTGAATAGTGACATGTGATCGAATATGTCCACCCAAACAGGCAGACATCTCATTTTAAAGACAGCACCTTCGACATGGCAGCACTCTCTTGGTAACTGCACTGAAATGTCATTCTAGATTATGTGTTCAAGTGGCACTTGAACCCATGACCTTCTGACTCAGAGGCAAGAGTGTCACTAGGCTGATTCCGGAGATGAGAGGGTTACCTTATGATGATAGATTGGGTAGACTGGGTCTTTACTCGTTGGAGTTCAGAAGGATGAGGAGTGATCTTATAGAAACATTTAAAATAATTAAAGGGATAGACAAGATAGAGGCAGAGAGGTTGTTTCCACTGATCGGGGAGACTAGAACTAGGGGGCACAGCCTCAAAATACAGGGGAGCTAATTTAAAACCGAGTTGAGAAGGAATTTTTTCTCCCAGAGGGTTGTGAATCTGTGAAATTCTCTGCCCAAGGAAACAGTTGAGACTAGCTCATTGAATGTATTCAAGTCACAGATAGATAGATTTTTAACCAATAAGGGAATTGAGGGTTATGGGGAGCGGGCAGGTAAGTGGAGCTGAGTCCACGGCCAGATCAGCCATGATCTTGTTGAATGGCGGAGCAGGCTCGAGGGGCTAGATGGCCTACTCCTGTTCCTAATTCTTATGTTCTTATGTTCTTATGATACCACCGTTTTGGGAATAGATCCTTCCTGAGAATTCAGCAACTGTCTTTTTTCTTTACGAACCATTTCCAGCATTTTCTGCTTTTGTGTCAGACTCCCAGCACTCCAAGTTCTTTCTTCCTTTTTCTTTGTGCTGTGAGACAAACAGCCTCCTGTAGAACCATGTCCCTGCCAGAGTCAGCACCCTCAACAAAGGAGCGGGAGAAATGAGGGAAAACAAGAACATGAATCCAACTTACAACACACCGTTGCTGTCAATAAACCCGTGGTATTTCCTGTGACATTCTTAAAGGGGAAGGGCACAAGCACTGTGACACATAAATGTTGTTCATCTTTGTGTCTTTAATAAAAACAAATTAAATGCATGTTACTTTTTTTTCTTGTCAGGAGCAGGTCCCCAGGTGCTGCAGTTTTCTCCACTGGTGTCAAGATGAAGACATTCATTACAAAAAGTGATTGTGTAGCCTTCCTGCCGACCCTGGTAAAATTAGACTGACAATCATCTCTGCTGTTATTTTAACCTCACTAATGTGGAGTTATTATCACTACAAGAATATATTAGCATTCACTTTGATGAAAGCTCAGAGGGTTTTCAGGTTCTTGAAGCAACGTACGATGTGCTAAAGCACCTCTAACGTGATCACTTTACATGATAGCGCTGCTGTAAAGCAATACGACGGTAATGAAAAATTGGTGTGTTAATCAATGGTGCTTTTGATGATCAGGCACTAGGAAGGCTGCCTTCTGCACGGAGATTAGAGATCAGGACCCAAAGGTGCCATAGGAACTGGAACACTTCATAAAATCAAAGAAACAAATGCAGGACCATCTTGCCACATGATCCTTGATAAAGAAAAAAGAAAGACTTGCATTTATATAGCGCCTTTCACAATCACCAGACATCTCAAAGTACTTTACAGCCAATGAAGTACTTTTGAAGTGCAGTTACTGTTGTAATGCCGGAAACACGGCAGCCAACTAGCGCACAGCAAGCTACCACAAACAGCAACGTGATAATGACCCAGGAAGAACTCCCCTGCTCTTCTTCGAACTAGTGCCATGGAATCTTTTACGTCGACCTCAGAGAGCAGACGGGACCTCGGTTTAACCGCTGATCCAACAGTGCAGCGCTCACTCAGCACTGCACTGGAGTGTCAGCCTAGATTTATGTGCTCAAGTTCCTGGAGTGGGACTTGAAACCATGACGTTCTAACTCCGATGCAAGTGTGCCACCCACTGAGCCACAGCTGACAGCTGAAGAGCAATAAAATCAATAGCTACCAGTGAAAAGGAATACAGATGTGATGAAAGTTGTCAAGATTCACCAGTGGTTTGGTGAGAAGTTGCGCTGCACAGACCAGGAGTACCTCAGGTTCCCTTCGCCATCTGTGCTGACTTGGCTGACCTCAGCCCGAGTAGGGCGAGTGTCAGTTGTGACTCAGTGGCTAGCGCTCCCACCTCTGAGTCGTGGGTTCAAGTCCCACTCTAAAGACGTAAGCACATAATCCAGGATGACGCACCCAGTGCAGTGCTGAGGGCGTGCTGCACTGCCGGAGGAGCTGTCTTTCCATGGAGACGTTAAACCAAGGCCCCACCTGCCCTCTCAGGTTGACGTAAAAGATCCCATGGCACTATTTCGAGGAAGAGCAGGGGAGTTCATCCCCGGTGTCCTGGACAATATTTATCCCTCAATCAGCATCACTCAAACAGATTATCTGGTCATTATCACACTGATGTCTGTGGGAGCTTGCTGTGCGCAAATTGGCTGCCACATTTCCTACATTACAACTGTGACTACACTTCAAAAGTACTTCCTTTGGGACATCATGAAAGGCTATATAAATGTGAGTCTTTCTGTGTGGAGTAGTTAAGGGTGTGAGAGGGTAAATTTGGCCAAACCGCTATCTGTAACCATGGCATCAACGGCCCTAGAACGGGACACTTTGCAACCAGCAAAAGCTTAAGACATTCAACGGTACATGAGATGTATTTATACTAATGTGCTACCTTAATGAATGTTAATGAGTTATCTGACCTTTATTAATTATCCCCTTGTACAGGTAGGACCTCCCAAATGCGGAGTTCCAAAATCCGGAAAGTTCAGAATTTCGGACATTTCGCAGATCGGTGGAGGGGTCATCTGAAATCCATAAAAAATGTTCCAAAATCCAGACATATTTTTCACAACAATCCCCCCTCCCGCTCTCCACACGCACAGACACACACACACACACACACACACACACCAAAAAAAATTGCAAGAAACAAAAAGTAAAAAAAATCACAAAACATTCACAAGATACTTAACTATCGAATTGCTGCAAAAGAATTAAAACATATAAACTTTAACTTACCTTTTTAGCAGGTCTTCACACCTGCCATTGTCCAAAGGGCTGCAACGCAAATTTTTTTCCCGGGAGTTTTTTAATTCTTACTAACTACGGGTCACCGCTGAGCCAAACAGGTTTCCAGATTTGGGACGTCGGATTTTGTCTCCGAAATCCGAAATACCCGAACCTCGGCCCCGGCGTTTCCGGATTCGGGACTGTGGGAATTTGTTCCGAAATCTGGTAATACACAAAATCCGGAATGGCCTCGGTCCCGAGGTTCGGGGATTTGGGAGGTCGTACCTCTATCTGTATTCTTGAATGTTTTCCAAGCAAATGCATTTTAATCGGGAAATCTTGTTGTCATCACAACGCAGCATGTTAGTGCCGATAAATTCAATACTATAATGTAGTGAGACTAATCAATCGCCATGGCACTGTGCGAAGGGTTTCAAAGAAGAAAGAAAGAAAGACTTCGATTTTTTAGTGCCTTTTGATATGTCCTTACTATACAGTATAAATACACACGAGGCCCATACTTGAGAGAAGGTCACTCTGTGACCAGTTACCTTTATTACCAAGACCTCAAGTGATGAGGGTGGGTGGAGCTTCCCCTTTTATACCTGAAAGTCCAGGTTAGGAGTGTCTCCCCCTTGTGGTCAATGTTCTCAAGGTGTACAACTTAGGTCAGCTTATACATGGGTTACAATGATAGTTGAATAAATGACATCACCTCCCCCCCAAAGTCTTATTGGGATCACAGGTTAAGTCTCTCTGGTGATTTACACTCCCTTGTGGAGCGCCTGAGTTGGGGCTCCGGTTGTTGGGCGCTGGCCTGAGTGTCTGCTGTTTGCGGTGCCTCAGGACTGTCCGGACTGCCCACAGTGACTGGGCTCTCCTTCACTTGGTTCCAGTGTTCGGTCACCTGTGGTGGAGTAAACTCAACGTTGTGTTCTTCCTCTGCTTCTTCAATGGGGTCGCTGAATCTCCTTTTAGTTTGATCCACGTGTTTGCAGCAGATTTGTCCATTGGTAAGTTTAACTACCAAATCCCTGTTCCCCTCTTTGGTAATCACAGTGCCTGCAAGCCATTTGGGCCCTTCAATGTAATTAAGGACAAAAACAGGGTCAATGACATCAATTCATTGCGCCCTCGCATTGCAGTCATGGTAGTCACATTCTGACTGAAGCCTGCTCTCAACAATTTCTTCCATAGTAGGGTGTATAAGGGATAACCTGGTTTTGAGCGTCCTTTTCATTAGCAGCTCTGCGGGTGGAACCCCTGTGAGTGAGTGTGGTCGGGATCTATAGGCCAACAGAAGGTGTGATAAGCGGCTTTGTAGGGAACCCCCTTGGATTCTGAGCATCCCCTGTTTGATTATCTGCACTGCTCGTTCCGCCTGGCCGTTTGAGGCCGGCTTGAATGGTGCCGTTCTGACATTGTTGATTCCATTGCCTGCCATGAAGTCCTGGAATTCAGTGCTTGTGAAGCACGGGCCATTTTTGACCAAGACATCCGGTAGACCATGGGCGGCGAACATTGCCCGTAGACTTTCTACCGTGGCAGAGGATGTGCTTGAATTTTAAATGGCACACATAATCCATTTGGTGTAGGCGTCTACTACAACCAAAAACACCTTTCCCATGGAAGGACCTGCGTAGTCCAAATGGATGCGTGACCAAGGCTTGGCGGGCCAGGACCAGGGGGTAAGGGGGGCTTCCCTGTGTGCGTTGTCCAGCTGAGCACACGTGTTGCACCTGTGAACACAAAGTTCCAGGTCTGCATCTATCCCTGGCCACCAAACGTGTGACCTGGCAATTGCCTTCATCATGACAATGCCCGGGTGCTCATTGTGAAGTTCTCTAATAAACACCACTCTACCCCTCTGGGGCATGACTACTCGCTTTCCCCACAGTAGGCAATCGACCTGAATCAAGAGTTCATCCTTGCGCGTATGGAACGGTTTAAATTCCTCAGTGTATTCCCCGTACGTGGCTGCCCAGTCCCCATTCAGGACACATTTCTTAACCAAAGACAGCAGCGGGTCTTTATTTCTCCAGAATTTAATCTGACGGGCTGTCACAGGTGAGCCTTCACTTTCGAAAGCTTCAACAGCCATGACCATCTCAGCACCATGCTCAGTTGCCCCCTCAGTGGTGGCTAGTGGGAGCCTGCTGAGTGCATCGGCACAGTTTTCGGTGCCCGGTCTGTGCCGAATTGTGTAGTCATAGGCAGCTAACGTAAGTGCCCACTTCTGTATGCGGGCCGATGCATTTGCATTTATGGTCTTGTTGTCGGCCAAAAGGGACGTTAGGGGTTTTGTGATCTGTCTCTAGCTCAAATTTCCTGCCAAACAGGTACAGATGCATTTTTTTTACTGTATATACACATGCGAGCGCCTCCTTTTCTACCATCCTGTAGCCTCTTTCTGCCTGGGAAAGACTTCTGGAGGCATAAGCTACCGGCTGTGACTGACCCTTGGCATTCACATGCTACAACACACACCCGACACCATTCCTTAGTGTCAAAACTTTGCTGTAGTCTCTCAATAAAGTCGTCCCAATCATCACCAACACAGTACCTCTCTTCTGTGCTGCTAGTGGCCATGCTCGCGTGGTTTAAATCCCAGTTTCTCGTCGCCAATGATATGTCCTTACTATACAGTATAAATGTACATAAGACCGATACTTGAGAGAAGGTCACTCTGTGACCAGTTACCTTTATTACCAAGACCTCAAGTGATGGAGGTGGGTGGAGCTTCCCCTTTTATACCTGAAAGTCCAGTTTAGGAGTATCTCCCACAAGTTCGCTCCTTGTGGTCAATGTTCTCAAGGTGTACAACTTAGATCAGCTTATACATGGGTTACAATGATAGTTGAATACATGACATCTTTCACGACCACCAGACGTCTCAAAGCGCTTTACAGCCAATGAAGTACTTTTTGAAATGTGATCACTGTTGTAATGTAAGAAATGTAGCAACCAATTTGCGCACAGCAAGCTCCCACAAACAGCAATGTGATAATGATCAGGTAATCCATTCTTTCGTGATGTTGATTGAGCAATAAATTTTAGCCAGAACAATGGGGATAACTCCACTGCTCTTCTTCGAAATAATGCCTTTTACGTCCACCTGAGAGAGCAGACGAGGCCTCGGTTTAATGTCTCATCTGAAAGATGACACCGCCGACAGTGCAGCACTCCCTCAGCACTGCACTGGAGTGTCAGCTGAGATTTATGGGCTCAAGTCTCTGGAGTGGATAATGCAGTCTTCATGTGAAGTGGGGTTAGAGGGCAGGGTATAACTGGACCAGGACATGCTGACCAGTAATTCATTCCCAATTTAAAGTTATACATTCTCCTTATTGTTGTATAATTTGGTGTGGCTCAGTGGGTACCGCTCCCACCTTTGATTCAGAAGGTCGGGGGTTCAAGTCCCACTCTAGAGCCTTGAGTAAACAATCTAGGCTGACACTCCAGTCAGTACTGAGGGAGTGCTGCACTGTCAGTCTGCCGTTTTTCAAAGAGATGTTCAACCAAGCTCCCCTTTTGCCCTCTCAGGTGGACGTAACTGGTCCCATGGCACTATTTCGAAAAAGAACGGGGCAGTTAACCTGCGTGTCCTGGCCAATATTTATCCCATAACCAAAATCACTGAAACAGATTATCAGGTCATTAATCTCATTGCTGTTTCTGGGAGCTTGCTGTGCTACATTTCCTACAACAACTTCATTTTGCCACAGTGGACCACATCATCTTTTCACAAAGAAACGTATGTGGCAATATGCATCATGGACCTTAGAAGGTCACAATGACCTCTGAACTGAAGTGCTAGAAGTCCGTACTGCGGAGATGCAAACCATTTTAGGCCGTCAAAAAAGAAAGACTTGCATTTATATAACGCCTTTCACAACTTAAGCAGGCCCTTTACAGCTAATGAAGTACTTTTTGAAGTGTAGTCACTGTTGTAATGTAGGAAACGCGGCAGCCAATTTGCGCACAGCAAGCTCCCACAAACAGCAAAGTTATAATGACTAGATAATCTGTTTTTGTCATGTTGATTGACGGATAAATATTGGTCAGGACACCGGGGATAACTCCTAAATAGTGCCGTGGGATCTTTTACATCCACCTGAGTCAGCAGACGGGGCCTCGGTTTAACGTCTCATATGAAAGACGGCACCTCCGACAGTGCAGCGCCCCCTCAGCACTGCGCTGGAGTGTCAGCCTAGATTTTTGTGCTCAAGTCCCTGGAGTGGGACTTGAACCCACAACCTTCATTCTGACAGCCCCCATGAACGAAATAAACAGCTTCATCTGACGCTAATGGAGCCTTCAAGCCAATTGCTGGTCTGGAACTATTTTTCTCAGTCAGCACTGCAGTTATAACTGCAGAACTTGCTGTGAATTATTTGTAAGGAGATTTCCGCTCACCCTGAGCGACTGTTGATTCATGGTGGGAAACAAACATTTTGAAGAATGGCTGCTGTGCCCCCTTTTTTTTCAACAACGTTCAATCCTAAAGCCATAGTTGGTCCAGCCAGCAAGGAGAGGCGTTTTTGTCTTAATTACAGGAAAGGTGGCCTGACAAGATGAGAAGGGTGTTTTGAAAAGCATATGGGATGTTTGGGTTATTAATAGAGGCACAGGGCAAGAAATTCGGGTCATTTGCATCTCCTGTTAGTGCCTCCAGGGGGCGCTTACGAGGCGCAAATGATTTTGCGACAGGACGCGACGCCATTAACGTCTCCTGATAAAGCTTAGCGGAGGCAGTAACCCGTAGCGCCTTGTTCCGCTGCACCGCCGATGCTGATGTCATCACCGTGCACAGCGCCCCGTTAGCGCCCCCTGACCCTAAATTGGGTATCGCCTCCTGTCGCTGCGCCAGGCGATGCCGGTGGAGGCCAGCTGCTCGCGAGGTGAAAGTTAAAGGGGTGGTGCGCTGCTGGTCGAAAAAAGTTGCCGATTGTTTTGTGCGCCCCATTTGTCACTTTGGTCGCCGGCTGCGTGCCGCAATCGGTCTGCTTGAGTGCCGGACTGTTGCCGCGACACCCCCGCTCCCCGGGGGTCCAGGGAGGACCCTTTTTTTTGTTGCTGCAGAGTGTGCAGCTTGAGCCCTTCCCTTTAATTCATGGAACAGGCCCCCCCCACCCCCCCCCCCACGCGGCAGTGCTGTGCGGCCCAGTGCGTAGTGCTGCTGGGCCGTGCGGCCCACTCCAGCCCCAGGAAGGAAGTGGAGCACTTGATTTAGCGCTTGATTTCGCGCTCCGCTCTCTCTCAGGGGCGGAAACCCCAATTTCTCGCGCGAGGCGAGACCTCTGTGCCTGACTCACAGTCTCGCCCCTCATGAGTGTTGGGGGCGAAACCGAATTTCTAACTGATGGATTACCAAAGCAAGGAAGTTATAAATCTCTGGTGAGGCCACAGCTGGAATATCGTGTCCAATTCTGGGCACCGCACTTTCGGAAGGACGTGTAGGCCTTGGAGAAGCTGCAGAGAAGATTTACGAGAATGGTTCCAAGGATGCGGGAGCTCAGTTACGTGGATAGACTGGAGAAGCTGGGGCTCTTCTCCTTAGAGCAGAGAAGGTTAAGGAGAGATTTAGTAGGACTGTTCAAAATCAGAAAGGGTTTTGATAGAGAGAAATAGTTTCCACTGTCAGAAGGGTCGGGAACCAGAGGACATCATTTAAGATAATTGCCTAAAGAACCAGAGTGATGAGGTGAATTTTCTTTAATGCAACGAGCTGTTGTGATCTGGAATGCACTCTCTGAAAGGGTGGTGGAAACAGATCCAATAATCACTTTCAAAAGGGAGTTGGATAAATGCGCAGGGGAAATCATTTGCCGGGCTGTGGGGAAAGAGCAGGGGGAGTGGGACTAATGGGAGAGCTTGTTCAAAGAGCCGGCACATGCACGATTGGGCCGAATGGCCTCCTTCTGTGCTGTGTCATTCTCTGGTTCCAAAGATTTTAGTTATGTTCCCAAGCTGCAAATGCTGATTGATATCCATTCAAAGTAGTACAGGCACACGACTGACAAGGTCGCTTACAAGCATCGTTCAGCTTAACGACCAGTGAAATGTTGCCGTGAGATTTGTGCCAGTTAAGATCACAAGGGGTTGGAGGGAAAATTGAAAATTAAAGAGCAAATTTCAGGAAACAAATCACATTCGGAAAGGGGAAAGTTTTACGGTCAGCTCGTAATGATTTATTTGTGATTGTGGGTCACTTCATGCCCAAGATGGACTGAGTGTTCATTAAAAGGTAATCGTGGGATGTTTGGTGATGAAGCAAGATGCCATGCTCCTTCGACTCCCCGTATGTTAAGTCACATCTGATTCATTTCTGCTGTCCGATGCCGACAATAAATATTGAAGAGTGTCATGGAGAAATTGCAGAGGTTGCATTTATTTTTTTCTGGAGGAAGGGTGGGACTTAATGTAATTAAAGTGCTGGAGCATAAAACATTGGCCTACTAAGCATCGACTTCAAAAACTCTTAGGAAAAGTACCATATGGATGGGTTGTAAACATAGAAATAGAGAAACATAGAAAATAGGTGCAGGAGTAGGCCATTTGGCCCTTC
Organism: Pristiophorus japonicus; assembly: GCF_044704955.1. NCBI lineage: Eukaryota > Metazoa > Chordata > Chondrichthyes > Pristiophoridae > Pristiophorus > Pristiophorus japonicus. The sequence continues at coordinate 7,636,649 of NC_091987.1, forward strand.
GAGCCGGCACCACCATTCAATATGATCATGGCTGATCATTCACCTCAGTACCCCTTTCCTGCTTTCTCTCCATACCCCTTGATCCCTTTAGCCATAAGGGCCACATGTAGAGGAAAATGCAATGAATGTTCACTCCTGGCTCAAAGGTTACCACAAAGAAACACATAAATCAGGGATTCAGTTACACAGGTCAGTGGTTTATTTTGTGGCCCGCACTGTTATCAGTCCACGGATGATAAATCCTGGAGTCAGGACCTCGTGTGTTCAATAGAGAGCTCCACCTACTGGACTGCCGATGTAATTGATTTATTAATAAAGGCTCATGTGGTAAAGTCACATGATGATAGTTTCTGTGTAGAGCCATCTTGTGTCGTGTGCTCCTGAGTGATGTCATAAAAATATACCACGTCGGTGATGTAGGATAGGATTTCTGGAATCCAGAGCTGAAATTTTTGTTGGTGGATAATCCTGCCAACCGACGGAGAGGCTTTGAGAGGTTCTTTGTTTTGCAGAGCAGCTAAACATCTTGCGTAGTGTGTAAACATATCACAGTGTGCCCTCTTAAAAAGATTCCCATGTCATTCTTTGAAGAGCAAGGGAGTTCTCCCACAGTCATGTTTATTTGTTGACCGACTCTTGTGTCGGCCCCACAATGGCAACCCTCGCGTCAACCGGGCCACCATCGTGAAGCCCCACACTCCGTTTTGGGTGCCGGGCTACTGGCCCAGTCGATTGGTTCACGGGTGGCCCAGTGGCAGCCACCAAAGGGCTTGCAGAATGCGTAGCGGCCCTCCCCTTTAACTGAAGCAGAGGGGGCGTTGTAGCACGTTAGCGCTACAATGAGCATCCACGTAGCGCAGGCCTGCTGTGTACGGCGTTAGACTCAGCACTGCACTGCCGCCCCGTGAACGCCCCTCCAAGGAAGCAGAGAGCCAGAAACAGTTTCCTTTCAGGGGCGCATGGCCCAATTGCGCGTTGCAGGCGGGACTTCTGGGCCGTGCACAGGAAATCCGGGCCCCGGAAGCTTACTGCCCCCAATTGAGGCAAATGGTAATTTTCAGCCTGTACAGTGCCTTATCAACTCCTGTGTCCTCGTTTATAATGGGAACTACTTATGTAAACCTCCTGCTGATTAACACCTACCGCCCTCCCTCAGCTGATCAATCAGTGCTCCTCCATGTTGAACACCACTTGGAAGAAGCACTGAGAGTAGCAAGGGCACAGAATGTTCTCTGGGTGGGGGACTTCAATGTCCATCACCAAGAGTGGCTCGGTAGCACCACTGCTGACCGAGCTGGCCGAGTCCTGAAGGACATAGCTGGCAGATTGGAGCAGCGGTGAGAGAACCAACACGAGGGAAAAACCTACTCGACCACGCCCTCACCAATCTACCTGTCACAGATGCATCTGTCCATGACAGCATTGGTAGCAGCGACCATCGCACAGTCCTTGTGGAGACAAAATCCTTTCTTCACACTGAGGACACCCTCCATCGTGTTGTGTGGCACTACCACCGTGCTAAATGGGATAGATCCAGAACAGATCTAGCAGCTCAAAACTGGGCATCCTTGAGGTGCTGTGGGCCAGAATTATATTCCACCACAATCTCTAACCTCATGGCCCGGCATATCCCTCACTCTACCATTACCATCAAGCCAGGGGACCAACCCTGGTTCAATGAGGAATGCAGAAGAGCAAGACAGGAGCAGCACCAGGCGTACCTAAAACTGAGGTACCAAATCCTGGAAGCTGCAGCACAGGACTACATGCATACTAAACTGTGGAAGCAACATGCTCTAGACAGAGCTAAATGATCCCACAATCAATGGATCACATCAAAGCTCTGCAGTCCTGCCATATCCAGTTGTCAATGGCGGTGAACAATTAAACAAATAATGGCTGGAGGAGGCTACATGAATATCTCCACCCTCAATGGTGGCGGAGCTCAGCGTGCAAGGCTGAAGCGTTTGAAATCACCTTCAGCCAGAAGTGCCAAGTGGATGATCCATATCGGTCTCCTCCTGAGGTTCCCATCATCACAGAAGCCAGTCTTCAGCCAATTTGATTCACTCCACGTGATATCAAGAAATGGCTGAGCGCACTGGATAAAGTAAAGGCTATGAGCCCCGACAACATCCTGACTGTCGTGCTGAAGACTTGTGCTCCAGAACTAGCCGTACCTCTTGCCAAGCTGTTCTAATACAGCTACAACACTGGCATCTATCCGACAATGTGGAAAACTGCCCAGATATGTCCTGTCCACAAAACGTAGGACTAATCCAATCCGGCCAATTTCTACCCCATCAGTCTACTCTCAATCATCAGCAAAGTGATGGAAGGTGTCATCAACAGTGCTATCAAGCGGCACTTACTCACCAATTACCTGCTCACCGATGCTCAATTTGGGTTCTGTCAGGACCATTCAGCTCCAGACCTCATTACAGCCTTGGTCCAAACATGGGGAAAAGAGCTGAATTCCAAAGGTGAGGTGAGAGTGACTGCCCTTGACATCAAGGTAGCTTTTGACTGAGTGTGACCTCAAGGGGCCCGAGGAAAACTGAAGTCAATGGGAATCAGGGGGAAACTCTCCACTGGCTGGAGTCATACCTAGCACAAAGGAAGATGGTTGTGATTGTTGAAGGTCAAACATCTCAGCCCACGACATTGCTGCAGAAGTTCCTCAGGGCAGTGTCCTTGGCCTAACCATCTTCAGCTGCTTCATCAATGACCTTCCCTCCATCATAAGTTCAGAAGTGAGGATGTTCGCTAATGATTGCACAGTGTTCAGTTCCATTCGCAACTCCTCAGATAATGAGGCAGTCCGTGCCCATATGCAGCAAGACCTGGATGCCATTCAGGCTTGGCTTGATAAGTGGCAAATATCATTCGTGCTACACAAGTGCCAGGCAATGACCATCTCCAATAAGAGAGAGTCTAACCACCGCCCCTTGACATTCAGCGGCATTACCATCATTGAATCCTACATGCTGGGGGTCACTATTGACCAGAAACTTAACTGGACCAGCTACCTAAACACTTGGCAACAAGAGCAGGCCAGAGGCTGGGTATTCTATGGTGAGTGTCTCACCTCCTGACTCCCCAAAGCCTTTCCAGCATCTACAAGGCAGGTGTGTGATGGAATATTCGCCACTTGGCTGGATGACTGCAGCTCCAACAACACTCAAGAAGCTCGACACTATCCAGGACAAAGCAACCCGCTTGTTTTCACCGCATCCACCACCTTCAACATTCACTCCCTCCACCACCGATGCACCGTGGCTGCAGTGTGTACCATCTACAAGATGCACTGCAGCAACTCGCCAAGGCTTTTTCGGCAGCACCTCCCAAACCCACGACCTCTACCACCCAGAAGGACAAGGGCAGCAGGCGCATGGGAACACCACCACCTCAAAGTTCCCCTCCAAGTCACACACCATCCTGACTTTGAAATATATTGCTGTTTCTTCATTGTCTCTGGGTCAAAATCCTGGAACTCCCTCCCTAACAGCACTGTGGGAGTACCTTCACGACATGGACTGTAGCGGTTTAAGAAGGCGGCTCACCACCACCTTCTCAAGGGCAATTAGGGATGGGTAATAAATGCTGGTCCTTGCCAGCGACGCCCACATCTTAGGACGAATAAAAACAAACTCGTCCCGTTGTAATTCTACCCTCCCACCAGTGTTGACGCTGCAATGTAAGATTGTTAAAATATATATACCTCAAGTCGCTGGAGAAATATCACCAACGATGTCTCCGCAAGATCCTACAAATCCCCTGGGAGGACAGGCGCACCAACATCAGCGTCCTCGTCCAGGCTAACACCCCCAGCATTGAAGCACTGACCACACTCGATCAGCTCCACTGGGCAGGCCACATAGTCCGCATGCCAAACAGAAGACTCCCAAAGCAAGTGCTCTACTCAGAACTCCTTCACGGCAAACGAGCCAAAGGTGGGTAGTGGAAACGTTACAAGGACACCCTCAAAGCCTCCCTGATAAAGTGCAACATCCCCACTGAAACCTGGGAGACACCGGCCAAAGACTCCTCTAAGTGGAAAAAGTGCATCTGGGAGGGAGCAGAAAGAGCGTGCGGCAAACCAGTCCCACCCACCCCTTCCCTCAATGGCTATCTGTCCCACCTGTGACAGAGTCTGTAGCTCTCGTATTGGACTGTTCAGCCACCAAAGAACTCATTTCAGGAGTGGAAGCAAGTCTTCCTCGATTCCGAGGGACTGCCTATGATGATGATATATATCCTCAGCCAATCATAAACCTTCTTAGAGGCTCCAATAGGTGAGGCAGATTATTTTTTAATGTCTGCAAGGATCCCTGTGGAGTTGGCCATGGTAGCAGAAGACTGGGCAGAGATCTGTTAATTTGTCAGGTCTTTTACCCTTTCGTCTTTTGGCTTCTGTTTTTTGAATGACTCACAGAGGAGCCCTCACTCACTACGTCCTTGAGAGTGCTTTCTCTTGCCCTAATATCTAAAGAAAGAAAGAAAGACTTGGATTTATGTAACGCCTTTCATGACCGGACGTCTCAAAGTGTTTTACAGCCAATTAAGTACTTTGGGAGTGTCGTCACTGCTGTAATGTAGGAAACTTTAGGTAAAATATTGCGGTGCGCACAGCAAAATAAATAAAGAGACTTTTTTTTCCCACTAATTATGGTTCTAACCTCCATCTCCAGGGTATCAATCTTTCAAAGAGAGCAGAGTAACACTAACACTCATTTAGGCTTTAAATGCCAAATGAATTTATTGAACATTAAATGAACAAGTAAATAGTAGCAGAACTATAAAACATAACCTCCTGCCAGTGGCTTTAAATTTTCCTTGCTCTTCGTGGATTATAAACTAATAAATAGTTAAAATTATGACAATAATTACTTTCTGTAAAATCATTTTATGAGTCCTTTCTTCTCCAACCACAGAATTTATTTGGCTAATCTCATCAGAGTTTTGAGTCTGAAACCTCACTTTATTTAGTAAGAACATAGAACATAAGAAATAGGAGCAGGAGTAGGTCATACGGCCCCTCGAGCCTGCTCCGCCATTCAATAAGATCATGGCTGATCTGATCATGGACTCAGCTCCACTTCCCCGCCCGCTCCCCATAACTCCTTATCCCCTTATCATTTAAGAAACTGTCTATTTCTGTCTTAAATTTATTCAATGTCCCAGCTTCCACAGGTTGCTGAGGCAGCGAATTCCACAGATTTGCAACTCTCTGAAAGAAGAAATTTCTCCTCATCTCAGTTTTAAATGGGCGGTCCCTTATTCTAAGATCATGCCCTCTAGTTCTAGTCTCCCCCATCAGTGGAAACATTCTCTCTGCATCCACCTTGTCAAGCCTCCTCATAATCTTATACGTTTTGGTAAGATCACCTCTCATTCTTCTGAATTCCGATGAGTAGAGGCCCAACCTACTCAACCTTTCCTCATAAGTCAACCCCCCTCATCTCTGGAATCAACCTAGTGAACCTTCTCTGAACTGCCTCCAAAGCAAGTATATCCTTTCGTAAATATGGAACTGCATGCAGTATTTCAGGTGAGGCCTCACCAATACCTTGTATAGTTGGAGCAAGACTTCCCTGCTTTTGCACTCCATCCCCTTCGCAATAAAGGCCAAGATTCCATTAGCTTTCTTGATCACTTGCTGTACCTGCATACTATCCTTTTGTGTTTCATGCACAAGTACCCCCAGGTCCCGCTGTACTGCGGCACTTTGCAATATTTCTCCATTTAAATAATATCTTATGGTGGTCACTAATAAATCCAATAAGGAATTCAGGAGAAACTTCTTTATCTAGATCATGAAGAGAATGTGGAACCCACTAACACAAGAAATGGTTGAGGTGACTAGCATAGATGCATTTAAGGGGAAGCCAGTTAAGCACATGAGCGAGAAAGGAATAGAAGGATATGCTGATGGGGTTAGGTGAAGTAGGGTGGGAGGAGGCTCATGTGGAGCAGAAACACCGGCATGAACCGTTGGGCCAAATATCCTGTTCCTGTGCTGTACATTCTGTGTAATGTAATCACCACCAGCTCCGTTGGGCGGGCCACATCGTCCACATGCCCGACACGAGATTCCCAAAGCAAGCGCTCTACTCGGAACTCCTACACGGCAAGCGAGCCCCAGGTGGGCCGAGGAAAGGTTTCAAGGACACCCTCAAAGCCTCCCTGATAAAGTGCAACGTCCCCACCGACACCTGGGAATCTCTGGCCAAAGAGCGCCCTAAGTGGAGGAAAAGCATCCGGGAGGGCACTGAGAGCATGCAGAAAACAAGCGCAGGCAGCGGAAGGAGCGTGCGGCAAACCAGACTCCCCCACCCACCCTTTCCTTCAACCACTGTCTGTCCCACTTGTGACAGAGACTGTAATTCCTGTATTGGACTGTTCAGTCACCTGAGAACTCACTTTTAGAGTGGAAGCAAGTCTTCCTCGATTTCGAGGGACTGCCTATGATGATGATAATGATGGAATGTAATCTCCACCAGTCATTAATCAAAGCTATTGTGAACTCAATGCCGGCCTATATCTTTGTCACAGAGCCTGACACAAAATGCGCCAAGTTGGAAGACTTCACTGAAGAGACTCAGTCTGGGAGTGGATGAGCTGCCAACCTACTACTGTCCCTGACCTGAAACAGTGGGACGACATGCCCCTCATAGAAGGGCACCGCACCACTTTCACTGGATTCTCTGGCACAGCGAATCACCACTTTGTGCAGACCTTTCATATTAAAATAATTAACATGTGGCATTAAATGCAGTAATAATTGAGTATTTACCAGTTAGGCACATCAGTGCCTAATTAGCTGGAAACACATAACATATGAGCAGATGTTGCAACATGCTGTGAAAATCTGAGAGGATTTAAAGTGGGGAAACCAGCATTGGATTCATCAAGGGAGAAAACTGCAGCCTACCTGCTACAGCTGGAGCCAGTTCTGCACCTGATTGCTTATGAGAGTGGGAGTGGGAGTGAGAGTGGGAGGCTCCCTCCTGTTTCTGGATTGCTACAATGTGATAGTGTAGAACGGTATGTGATCATTGTCCCAGTGGCCGAGTCTTGGTCACGGCCAGGGTTGGTTTAAGGGCCTGATGGGCCTGGGGCAAACTGATCCCAGTGGGCCGATAGTTATCTTTGATCATGTTCATTATATTACTCATAAGTGTCTCCGCAAGATCCTGCAAATCCCCTGGGAGGACAGACGCACCAACGTCAGTGTTCTCGATCAGGCCAACATCCCCAGCATCGAAGCAGTGACCACACTCAACCAGCTTTGTTGGGTGGGCCACATTGTTTGCATGCCTAACACAAGGCTCCCAAAGCAAGTGCTCTACTCGGAACTCCTACATGGCAAGTGAGCCCCAGGTGGGCAGAGGAAATGTTTCAAGGACACACTCAAAGCCTCCTTGATAAAAATGCAACATCCCCACCGACACCTGGGAATCCCTGGCCAAAGACCGCCCTAAGTGGAGGAAGAGCATCCGAGAGGGCGCTGAGCACCTCGAGTCTCGTCGCCGAGAGCATGCAGAAACCAGGCACAGACAGCAGAAGCAGCATGCGGCAAACCAGTCCCACCCTCCCTTCCCTCAACGACTGTCTATCCCACCTGTGACAGAGACTGTAATTCCCATATTGGACTGTTCAGTCACCTGAGAACTCACTATTAGAGTGGAAGCAAGTCTTCCTCGATTTTGAGGGACTGCCTATGATGATAATGAGAGTGGGAATCGATTGCTTCTAGTTCACTGGTCAGTTAACAGCCAGGGCGGCTCTACGCGTTTGATCCCTTTATAGTTCCATAAAGCTTTCTTCAAGGTTTCAATAGAGCTCGTGGCTACAGGAAGTGATTTCATGGAGTGTCACATCACACAGCAAATCCCTGAATTTCAACACCCTGTGCTCGCTGACCTACATTGGCTCCCAGGTTAAGCAACGCCTCGATTTCAAAATTCTCATCCTTGTTTACGAATCCCTTCATGGCTTCACCCCCCCCTCCCCATCTCTGTAATCTCCTCCAGCCCCACAACCCCCAAGATATCTGCGCTCCTCTAATTCTACCCTCTTGAGTATCCCTGATAATAACTGATTATAACTGCTCAAACCTGGGCCCCAAGCTCTGGAACGAACTCCCGAAACCTCTCCGCCTCTCTACCTCTCTTTCCTCCTTCAAGACGCTCCTTAAAGCCTACCTCTTTGACCAAGCTTTTAGTCATCTGCCATAATTTATTCTAATGTGGCTCGGTGTCAAATTTATTTGTTTTGTCTTATAACACTGCTATGAAGCACCTTGCGACGTTTTACTACGTTAAAGGCGCTATATAAATAAAAGTTGTTGTTGTTGTGAATGGCTACCCTGCAATGCAGCTTAAAAAGTCGAAGGATGGTCAAAATGACATAGAATGACTGAGAGTTTACAGTACAGAAGCACGCCATTTGGCCCAACCAGTACATGCCGGTGTTTATGCCCCACACAAGCCTCCTTCCTCCTTTCTCCCTCTCACCCTATCAGCATATCCTTCTGTTCCTTTCTCCCTCACATACATATCGAGCTTCCCCTTAAATGCATCTTCGCTATTTGCCTCAACTACTCCCTGTGGAGGCAAGTTCTTGAATTCCTGATTGGATTTTATTGTGTTCCTAACACAGATGAGACGGCACACGGGGAGGTTAAAGTAACAGTGACCTCAGTCTTTAATAAGACACTCCAGAGTGAGGAACAGGCCTTATGGGGCCGGCTTATAAACAGTGTTCCCAAGGGATGCTGGCATCCTTTGGGACTTCAGGGGATGAGCTCCCTGGTGGCGGAACATGGGAGTGCATGCTTTACAACAACACTCCCTCCCAAAGTCAAAGTGAAAACTATTTACAAGGTGAGGCGGTCGGGAGCCTTTCTTTCCCTGGTGGACCGCCTCGGTACAATTGTCTCTTCTGGTGTGTTGGCTGTGCCCTCGCTGGGCTGGCGTGTTGTTGGCCCTGCAGGGCTGCTGGGTGAGCCTGTCCTTGCTGGGCTGTTGGGCGTGATGGGTTTGATTTCCTGGTCCGGGATGGTGTCGTTGATCCTTTGGGTGTGTGTTGTGGGTTCGAAAAAGGTGGTGTCTGCTGTGGGTTGTTCAGGGCAGTCTGTGAACCGCAGCCTCGTTTGGTCCAGGTGCTTTCTGCAAATTTGTCCATTGTCTAGTTTGACTACAAACACCCTACTCTCTTCTTTAGCTATCACCGTTCCTGCGATCCACTTGGGACCATGTCCATAGTTTAGCACATACACAGGGTCATTCAGATCAATTTTCCGTGACACAGTGGCACGACCATCGTTTACATTTTGTTGCTGCCGCCTGCTCTCTACCTTTTCATGCAGGTTGGGGTGAACCAGCGAGAGTCTGGTTTTAAGTGTCCTTTTCATGAGAAGCTCAGCTGAGGGCACCCCTGTGAGCGAGTGGGGTCTTGTGCGGTAGCTGAGCAGTACTCGGGACAGGCGGGTTTGGAGTGAGCCTTCTGTGACTCGTTTGAGGCTCTGTTTGATGGTTTGTACTGCCCGCTCTGCCTGCCCATTGGAGGCTGGTTTAAACGGGGCCGAGGTGACATATTTGATCCCATTGCGGGTCATGAATTCTTTAAATTTGGCACTGGTGAAACATGGCCCATTGTCACTGACCAGTATGTCAGGCAGGCCGTGGGTGGCAAACATGGCCCTCAGGCTTTCAATGGTGGTGGTGGCGGTGCTTCCCGACATTATTTCACATTCAATCCATTTTGAAAAAGCATCCACCACCACCAGGAACATTTGACCGAGAAACGGGCCCGCATAGTCGACATGGATCCTCGACCATGGTCTGGAGGGCCAGAACCACAAACTTAGTGGTACCTCTCTGGGCGCGTTGCTCAACTGAGCACATACGCTGCATTGCCGTACGCAGGACTCGAAGTCAGAGTCGATACCGGGCCACCACACGTGGGATCTGGCTATCACTTTCATCATTACTATACCCGGGTGTGTGCTGTGGAGATCCAAAATGAACGTCTCTCTGCCCTTTTTTGGTAGCACTAAGTGGTTACCCCACAACAGGCAGTCTGCCTGAATGGACAGCTCGTCCTTTCGCCGCTGGAACGGTTTGATTGGCTCTTGCATTTCAACGGGGATGCTGGCCCAGCTCCCATGCAGTACACAGTTTTTTACTAGGGACAGCAGAGGATCTTGGCTGGTCCAAGTCCTAATCTGGCGGCCGTGACAGGTGATTTATCATTTTCAAATGCTTCCATGACCATCAACAAGTCTGCGGGCTGAGCCACCATCAACAAGTTTGCAGGCTGTGCCATTTTCACCCCCTGGTGGGCAATGGTAGCCGACTGAGAGCATCCGCACAGTTCTCGGTGCCTGGCCTGTGGCGGATGGTATAGTTATACGCTGATAGTGCGAGTGCCCACCTTTGTATGCGGGCTGAGGTATTAGTATTTATCCCCTTGTTTTCAGGGAACAGGGATGTGAGGGGCTTGTGATTGGTTTCCAGCTCAAATTTGAGGCCAAACAGGTACTGATGCATTTTCTTTACCCCGAACACATACGCTAATGCCTCTTTCTCAATCATGCTGTAGGCCCTCTTGGCCTTCGACAAGCTCCTGGAAGCATAGGCGACAGGTTGCAACTTCCCCGCAATGTTAGTTTGTTGTAATACACACCCGACTCCGTACGATGACGCGTCACATGCTAGCACGAGTCTTTTACACGGGTTTTACAATACAAGCAGCTTGTTGGAGCATAAAATGTTTCTGGCTTTCTCAAAAGCAATTACTTGTTTTTTTCCATACCCAGTTCTCACCTTTATGCAATAACACATGTAGGGGCTCTAAGAGGGTGCTTAACCCCGGTAGGAAGTTACCAAAATAGTTGAGGAGTCCCAGGAACGACCGCAGCTTCGTGACGTTCTGTGGCCTGGGCGCATTCCTGATAGCCTCTGTCTTAGCGTCTGTGGGCCGAATGCCATCCGCCGCGATCTTTCTCCCCAAAAACTCCACTTCTGTTGCCATGAAGACACATTTCGACCTCTTCAGCCACAGCCCTATGCGATCCAGTCGCTGGAGGATCTCCTCCAGGTTTTGTAGGTGCTCGGCGGTGTCCCGACCCGTGACAAATATATCGTCCTGAAAGACCACTGTGCATGGTACCGACTTCAGTAGGCTCTCCATGTTTCTCTGGAAGATCGCTGCAGCTGCCCGAATTCTGGATTGGAAAGCAGCTAATGTAACGCCTCTGTTTAAAAAAGGGGGCAGACAAAAGGCAGGTAACTATACGCCGGTTAGTTTAACATCTGTAGTGGAGAAAATGCTTGAAGCTATCATTAAGGAAGAAATAGCGGGACATCTAGATAGGAATAGTGCAATCAAGCAGACGCAGCATGGATTCATGAAGGGGAAATCATGTTTAACTAATTTACTGGAATTCTTTGAGGATATAATGAGCATGGTGGATAGAGGTGTACCGATGGATGTGGTATATTTAGATTTCCAAAAGGCATTCGATAAGGTGCCACACAAAAGGTTACTGCAGAAGATAAAGGTACGCGGAGTCAGTGGAAATGTATTAGCATGGATAGAGAATTGGCTGGCGAACAGAAAGCAGAGAGTCGGGATAAATGGGTCCTTTTCGGGTTGGAAATCGGTGGTTAGTGGTGTGCCACAGGGATCGGTACTGGGACCACAACTGTTTACAATATACATAGATGACCTAGAAGAGGGGACAGAGTGTAGTGCAACAAAATTTGCAGATGACATTAAGATTAGTGGGAAAGTGGGTTGTGTAGAGGACACAGAGAGGCTGCAAAGAGATTTAGATAGGTTAAGCGACTGGGCTAAGGTTTGGCAGATGGAATACAATGTCGGAAAATGTGAGGTCATCCACCTTGGAAATAAAAACAGCAAAAGGGAATATTATTTGAATGGGGAGAAATTACAACATGCTGCGGTACAGAGGGACCTGGGGGTCCTTGTGCATGAATTCCAAAAAGTTATTTTGCAGGTGCAGCAGGTAATCAGGAAGGCGAATGGAATGTTGGCCTTCATTGCGAGAGGGATGGAGTACAAAAGCAGGGAGGTCCTGCTGCAACTGTACAGGGTATTGGTGAGGCCGCACCTGGAGTACTGCGTGCAGTTTTGGTCACCTTACTTAAGGAAGGATATACTAGCTTTGGAGGGGGTACAGAGACGATTCACTAGGTTGATTCCGGAGATGAGGGGGTTACCTTATGATGATAGATTGAGTAGACTGGGTCTTTACTCGTTGGAGTTCAGAAGGATGAGGGTGATCTTATGGAAACATTTAAAATAGTGAAAGGGATAGACAAGATAGAGGCAGAGAGGTTGTTTCCACTGGTCAGGGAGACTAGAACTAGGGGGCACAGCCTCAAAATATGGCGGAGCCAATTTAAAACTGAGTTGAGAAGGAATTTCTTCTCCTAGAGGGTTGTGAATCTGTGGAATTCTCTGCCCAGGGAAGCAGTTGAGGCTAGCTCATTGAATGTATTCAAATCACAGATGGATAAACTTTTAACCAATAAGGGAATTAAGGGTAACGGGGAGCGGGCGGGTAAATGGAGCTGAGTCCACGGCCAGATCAGCCATGATCTTTTTGAATGGCGGAGCAGGCTCGAGGGGCTAGATGGCCCACTCCTGTTCCTAATTCTTATGTTCTTATGTATTATGTCCCAAACGGGCATCTGTTGTCGATGACAGTCTCTTGTGCGTGTTGATGCAGGTGAGGCCCTTTGAAGACTCCTCGAGCTCCTGCATCATGTAGGCCGACGTCAGGTCGAGCTTGGTGAACGTCTTGCCTCCTGCCAGCGTCGCACATAGGTCGGCGGGTATTGGTCCTGTAGTGAGAAACGATTAATAGTTACTTTATAATCGCCGCAAATCATGACCGTGCCATCACTTTTGTGTACTGGAACAATCAGTTTGGCCCACTCGCTGAATTACACTGGGTGGATGATGCCCTCACGTTGCAGCCTGTCCAGCTCGATTTCCACTCTCTCCCTCCTCATGTGAGGTACAGCTCGCGCCTTGTGGTGAATGGGTCGTGCCTCTGGGACCAAGTGGATCCGTACCTTCCCCCCGGAAAAGTTTCCAATGCCTGGCTCAAAAAGGGAAGGAAATTTGTTCAGAACCTGGGTACATGGGGCCTCATCGACATGTGATAGCGCTCGGATGTCATCCCAGTTCCAACGGATTTTGCCCAGCCAGCTCCTTCCAAGCAGTATGGGGCCATCGCCCAGGACAATCCAGAGAGGCAGTTCGTGCACCGTGCCCTCGTAGGTGACCTTGACCATGGCGCTGCCCAGGACAGTGATGAGCTCTTTGGTGTACGTTCTCAGTTTCATGTGGATGGAGCTCAGGGCTAGTCTGAATGCCTTGTTGCACCACAGTCTCTCAAACATCTTTTTACTCATGATGGATTGGATAGGGCCAGTATCCAGTTCCATGGCTATGGGCAAGCCATTCAATTTTACGTTTCCCATTATCGGTGGACATTTCGTCGAAAATGTGTGCACCCCGTGTACTTCAGCATCTGCATCCTCTCTCAGAGGCTCGAAATTGCTTTGATCCACCATGGACCGATCTTCCTCTGCCACGTGGTGGTTAGCAGGTTTTGCAGAGCTTGCAGCTCATTTGCAAGCTCGTTGGAGGTGCCCCATTGTTCCACAGCTCTTGCAAGCGTACCCTTTGAAGTGGCATGAATAGACTGAATGGAAGCCTCTACAATGCCAACAAGGTGTGAATTGCCTTGTATTCATCCTTTGTTGGGGACTCTGAATCATCTGGGTCACCTGAGGCCTGCTGGCAGTTGCAGGCTCGTGGGTTCTGCCCTGTACATTTCTGCTCACAAACACAGTTCCAGTTAATTTATGAACATTGCTAGCACTTGTGTGCTAAGTGATTTGTTTGGTGTTATCACTGATGGACATAAACGCCTGTGCTATCGCAATGGCCTTACTGAGGGTCGGTGTCTCTACAGTCAAAAGTTTTCATAGGATGGTCTCGTGGCCAATGCCCAGTACAAAAAAGTCTCTGAGCATCTGCTCCAGGTAGCCATCAAACTCACATTGTCCTGCAAGTCGCCTTAGCTCGGCGACGTAGCTCGCCACTTCCTGACCTTCAGATCGCTGGCACGTGTCGAACCGATACCTCGCCATCAGCACGCTCTCCCTCGGGTTAAGATGCTCCAGAACCAGTGTACACAGCTCCTCATACGACTTATCTGTGGGTTTCACCGGAGCCAGAAGATTCTTCATGAGGTGTAGGTCGGTGCCCCGCAGACCGTGAGGAGGACCGCTCTCCTTTTTGCAGCGCTTCCTTCTCCGTCCAGCTCGTTGGCTACAAAGTACTGGTCTAGCCATTCGACATAGGCTACCCAGTCCTCACCCTCCGAGAAATTCTCCAGGATGCCCACAGTTTGCTGCATCTTTGCGTTGGATTCGTATTCTCGTCGCCAGTTATTGTGTTCCTAACACAGATGAGACTGCACACAGGGAGGTTAAAGTAACAGGTACCTCAGTCTTTATTAAGACACTCCAGAGTGAGGAACAGGCCTGAGGGGCTGGCTTATATACAGTGCTCCCAAGGGATGCTGGGATCCCTTGGGACTTCAGGGGACGAGCTCCCTGGTGGCGGAACATGGGAGTGCATGCTTTACAGATACACAACAGATTTATTAGTGACTATTTTACATTTCAAATGGAGAGTTCTGATCTGAAGTTAACTGGTTACTTCCATTAATCACAGTTCAAACGGAGTTGTGGTATTTGTATTGGATGCAGTGATACTCCCACCACAGATAATTCTCACCTCTCTCACTGTGGAAGACGTTCGCCGTTCTCTCCCTAGACCGACATTTGTTGTCAGTGTAGTTCGGGGCAGGGTTTCTTCACCCTTTGAATGGGAGCATTTCAGACACCTTGGGTTAATTGCTAGCTATTTTTACAATGCTCTCCTGGCCGACCTTGCCTCCGTAATCTTGAACTCATCCAAAACTCTGCTGCCCATATCCTAAGTCCCGTTCCCTCCATCAACCCTGTGCTCGCTGACCTATATTGGCTCCTGTTTGGGCAATGCCTCTATTGAAAAATTGTCATCCTTGTTTTCAAATCCCTCCATGGCCTCGCCCCTCCCTATCTCTGTAATCTCCTCCAGCACCACAACCCGCTGAGATATCTGCACTCCTCCAATTCTGGCCTCTTGCGCATCCTTAATTTCCTTCACTCCACCATTGGTGGCCGTGCCTTCAGCTGCCTGGGACCTAAGCTTTGGAATTCTCTCCCTCAACCCCTCTGCCTCACTACCTCTATCTCCTCCTTCAAGACACCTAACTTTATATCACCAGCAAACTTGGATACGTTACACTCAGTCCCTTCATCTAAGTCATGAATACAGATTGTAAATATTTGATGCCCAAGCACTGATCCTTGAGGTAACCCTCTAGTTATAGCCTGCCAACCCGAAAAATTTTCATGGGGGTCCACTGATCGGGGAGACTAGAACTAGGGGGCATAATCTTAGAATAAGTGGCCTCCCATTTAAAACTGAGATGAGGAGAAATTTCTTCTCTCAGAGGGTTGTAAATTTGTGGAATTCGCTGCCTCAGGGAGCTGTGGAAGCTGGGACATTGAATAAATTTAAGGCAGAAATAGACAGTTTCTTAAACGATAAGGGGATAAGGGGTTATGTGGAGCGGGCAGGGAAGTGGAGCTGAGTCCATGATTAGATCAGCCATGATCGTATTAAATGGCGGAGCAGGCTCGAGAGGCCGTATGGCCAATCCTGCTCCTATTTCTTATGTTCTTATGTACAGGAGGTAACTAGTCAGTGGGCAGTGTTGATTCATTCCTCGAATTATAGAAGTTTACCACACAGAAATAGGCCATTCGGCCCATCGTGCCTGTGCCGGCTCTTTGAACGAGCAATCCAATTAGACTCGAAAACAAGGCAAGTGTGTATGATTTTGTACAGGAACAGACACTGAGACAGATATGCGTTGCTCAGCATCGCTTTTACCTGGTGTGTGTTGTACTTGTACAAAAGTGAGACTGAGATACACACGAGCCATACAGTCCCAGGCACAAGTGAGACATTACCTTTCCCTGTACCGTGCATGAGTTACTGCCAGTGTAACTTTACTTGATAGACAATATATCCAGCGAAGGCCCGAGGCATAAAAGATTTTATTTTCCATCCTGATATATTTTTCACTTTTTAATATTGAGAAAGCCAGGTATCAGACTTAAGATTGATTACAGCCAACACTGGGCATCTGCGAATGATGGCGAGGGCACAGAGTGACATTACTAACCCAGCCTGAAGCTGTTGGGCATCCACCAAGCAGCCCAACTGAATGAGGTCCATGGCAGGAATGCAATCAAATGATGGACAGAAGTGACAGAATGAGGCTGGGAAAGACAGGATGAAGGGAATGGTTCGAGCTTAAAAAGCATAAATGACTCCTGCTTGCAAATTAGAGTCAATCATCGTGCAGGTGCTCTTGGTGCAGAGAATAAGAGTACATCTTGTGCCAGACAGCTCGGTCCTCTCAGCACGCCAGCTTATAAATAATGCCCAGTGCTACAAGGGAGAAAGCTCGCACATGGGTGATAATGAGCAGCTCTCGCCTGAGACTGCATGGTCATCCGCACACACACGCACAAATCCCCTGGGAGGACAGACGCACCGACGTCAGCGTCCTCAACCAGGCCAACATCCCCAGCATCGAAGCACTGACCACACTTGATCAGCTCCGCTGGGCAGGCTACAATGTTCGCATGCCAGACACGAGACTCCCAAAGCAAGCGCTCTACTCGGAACTCCTTCACGGCAAACGAGCCAAAGGTGGGAAGAGGAAACATTACAAGGACATCCTCAAAGCCTCCCTGATAAAGTGCAACATCCCCACTGACACCTGGGAGTCCCTGGCCCAAGACCGCCCTAAGTGGCGGAAGTGCATCCAGGAGGCCGCTGAGCACCTCGAGTCTCATCGTCGAGAGTGTACAGAAACCAAGCACAGGCAATAGAAAGAGCGTGCGGCAAACCTGTCCCACCCTCCCTTACCCTCAATGACTATCTGTCCCACCTTGACAGGGACTGTGGTTCTCGTATTGGACTGTTCAGCCACCTAAGGACTCATTTTAAGAATGAAAACAAGTCTTCCTCGATTCCGAGGGACGCCCATGATGATGAGATGCTGAGAGGTGGTTGCCTCTGACTGGAGTGTCGAGAGCTAAGGGGACATCATCTCAGGATAGGGAGTCGCCCAGTTATGGCTGAGATGAGGAGAAAAGTCTTCACTCAGAGGGTTGTGAATCTTTGGAATTCTCTATCTCAAAAAGCTGTGGATGCTGAGTTGTTGAGTATATTCAAGGCTGAGATAGATAGATATTTGGATTCTAGAGGAATCAAGGGATATGGGGATCGGGCGGGAAAGTGAGGCCAAAGATCAGCCGTGATCTTATTGAATGGCGGAGCAGGTTCGAGGGACACGATGGCCTACTCCTGTTCCTAATTCTTATGTTCTTAGATGAGCAGAAAACTGGCTTCTGCCCTGATATCATGTAGCGTGTTTGGGTCCCATTGCTGGTTCTTGTCATTCACGGCTGGCAGACACGCCTGGGGAATCTGGTCCCTTCAAAATTCCTGCTGCCGTGGGATCATGGCAGGATAGGTTTCTGGGCACTGACCTGCTGCTCTCCCTGGCCCATGCCAGCTCCCTCTGCCTTCGCTGCCATGCAGTCTCCTGGGAAAGGCGGCAAACCCTCTTGTTCCACTGTCCTCAGCTGCATTGAAGCAGTACTGTGGAGTTACCTTGTCCATGCATTTAACGTCCTTCCGCAAGGTCACTCCTCCGCCTCGCTCTCTGCGATCATAAGGGTCTCGGCCCTAATACTCCCACCATGCTGATGACATATCGGCTCAAGCAGCAAAAATGACCACCGCCATTTATTTCCCTTCCGAAAACTCCACCCTTCATTTAAGCCCCCAATCTGAGGCTTTCAAGATCACTAGGTGGCAGTACTAACAAGGAGAGCGATTTGCAAACGTGAATCTCTCGATCATGTTTCTCATTATTAGCGATTTGGACAAAACACTCCAGCACCGTATAAAAGAGGAG